>NC_092630.1:82383753-82561753 GCF_039555335.1 Amphiura filiformis | reverse complement strand
GAATTATTATTGGGAAAAATGCTTTATTGGCCGAGCAGGCGCCTGAAAAGTCTAGAAATTGTATCCAAAAATCTTCAAAAGGCTCAAAATGGGTTTTTAAGTTAATAGGCATTGTTAATCTGCATGAAGCTGTTTTGCTGCATATTCAGTAGGCTTATGCAAAAAGACCATAATTGTTACTACTGAAACAGGGGTGTTTGTACTTCACACTCATTAACAGTGCTTTCCAAAACAAAATGGCAAGACAGATAATCTAGAAAAGAAATTAAACTTGGTTCAAAGACGTGCTTAAATTGTTGTCTGTCACTAGTTTTAGTGAGTTTTGTGCAAACTCTCGCATATTGGAGGAAAAGTCGAAATATGCGATTTTCCGCGTTTCGGCACTGATCTTTAAAACAACATTTCTCTTGAACGAAATGTCGCAGAGACATGAAATTTTCGGTGTTGAGCTACAAATTGTCTCTAATTTAATTAATAAGTGACAAATGTGGATTTTGAAAACTTTTAAATCCTTGTAACGGCTGTCGCTATGAACGCGTTCTTTTTACATTCTTCGCGTAAAATAAGAAATGCGCGTCATGAAATGTGTTCTATTTCAATCATGATGATAAACAAGGATTACGAAAAGTCACCCTGATGAATTATTATTGGGAAAAATGCTTTATTGGCCGAGCAGGCGCCTGAAAAGTCTAGAAATTGTATCCAAAATCTTCAAAAGGCTCAAAAATGGGTTTTAAGTTAATAGGCATTGTTAATCTGCATGAAGCTGTTTTGCTGCATATTCAGTAGGCCTATGCAAAAAGACCATAATTGTTACTACTGAAACAGGGGGGGTGTTTGTACTTCACACTCATTAACAGTGCTTTCCAAAACAAAATGGCAAGACAGATAATCTAGAAAAGAAATTAAACTTGGTTCAAAGACGTGCTTAAATTGTTGTCTGTCACTAGTTTTAGTGAGTTTTGTGCAAACTCTCGCATATTGGAGGAAAAGTCGAAATATGCGATTTTCCGCGTTTCGGCACTGATCTTTAAAACAACATTTCTCTTGAACGAAATGTCGCAGAGACATGACATTTTCGGTGTTGAGCTACAAATTGTCTCTAATTTAATTAATAAGTGACAAATGTGGATTTTGAAAACTTTTAAACCTTATAAGGGGCGCAACACTAAATCACTACGCATTTTATGTAAGAACGAAATTCGGCTGATATAGTCCATAGTGAGTATGAGATTGTAGCGACCATATCTACCGACATGTTCACTTTAAATCACTCAATATCAGCTCATATAAATTCGACAAGTGTCTTCAATGATAACATGCAGAAAAAACCGGACATTTTATCTCAAAAGCAATTCTCTGTGGCGAATGAAGACAACTTCCGATTTTGAAATGTGAGTGGTGAATTTAGTATATTTTAGGCCATATTTTTTGCACCGCGAAATAGCGAAAAAGTCAACGGTCATCGATATATGCCGACAAAAGTTTTGGAATCTACAGAAACAGAGCTTTAATTTGATACCAAATTTATTTTGTCAAGTATTGCAGGGACGCCAGGAATGGCGCTCGAAGTAGGCCAAAATCACACGTTATCCTATGGGACGCTTATTTAGTGTTGCGCCCCTTGTAACGGCCGTCGCTATGAACGCGTTCTTTTTACATTCTTCGCGTAAAATAAGAAATGCGCGTCATGAAATGTGTTCTATTTCAATCATGATGATAAACAAGGATTACGAAAAGTCACCCTGATGAATTATTATTGGGAAAAATGCTTTATTGGCCGAGCAGGCGCCTGAAAAGTCTAGAAATTGTATCCAAAAATCTGCAAAAAGGCTCAAAAATGGGTTTTTAAGTTAATAGGCATTGTTAATCTGCATGAAGCCGTTTTGCTGCATATTCAGTAGGCCTATGCAAAAAGACCATAATTGTTACTACTGAAACAGGGGGTGTTTGTACTTCACACTCATTAACAGTGCTTTCCAAAACAAAATGGCAAGACAGATAATCTAGAAAAGAAATTAAACTTGGTTCAAAGACGTGCTTAAATTGTTGTCTGTCACTAGTTTTAGTGAGTTTTGTGCAAACTCTCGCATATTGGAGGAAAAGTCGAAATATGCGATTTTCCGCGTTTCGGCACTGATCTTTAAAACAACATTTCTCTTGAACGAAATGTCGCAGAGACATGAAATTTTCGGTGTTGAGCTACAAATTGTCTCTAATTTAATTAATAAGTGACAAATGTGGATTTTGAAAACTTTTAAATCCTTGTAACGGTTGTCGCTATGAACGCGTTCTTTTACATTCTTCGCGTAAAATAAGAAATGCGCGTCATGAAATGTGTTCTATTTCAATCATGATGATAAACAAGGATTACGAAAAGTCACACTGATGAATTATTATTGGGAAAAATGCTTTATTGGCCGAGCAGGCGCCTGAAAAGTCTAGAAATTGTATCCAAAATCTTCAAAAAGGCTCAAAATGGGTTTTTAAGTTAATAGGCATTGTTAATCTGCATGAAGCCGTTTTGCTGCATATTCAGTAGGCCTATGCAAAAAGACCATAATTGTTACTACTGAAACAGGGGGGGTGTTTGTACTTCACACTCATTAACAGTGCTTTCCAAAACAAAATGGCAAGACAGATAATCTAGAAAAGAAATTAAACTTGGTTCAAAGACGTGCTTAAATTGTTGTCTGTCACTAGTTTTAGTGAGTTTTGTGCAAACTCTCGCATATTGGAGGAAAAGTCGAAATATGCGATTTTCCGCGTTTCGGCACTGATCTTTAAAACAACATTTCTCTTGAACGAAATGTCGCAGAGACATGAAATTTTCGGTGTTGAGCTACAAATTGTCTCTAATTTAATTAATAAGTGACAAATGTGGATTTTGAAAACTTTTAAATCCTTGTAACGGCCGTCGCTATGAACGCGTTCTTTTTACATTCTTCGCGTAAAATAAGAAATGCGCGTCATGAAATGTGTTCTATTTCAATCATGATGATAAACAAGGATTACGAAAAGTCACCCTGATGAATTATTATTGGGAAAAATGCTTTATTGGCCGAGCAGGCGCCTGAAAAGTCTAGAAATTGTATCCAAAAATCTTCAAAAAGGCTCAAAAATGGGTTTTAAGTTAATAGGCATTGTTAATCTGCATGAAGCCGTTTTGCTGCATATTCAGTAGGCCTATGCAAAAAGACCATAATTGTTACTACTGAAACAGGGGGGTGTTTGTACTTCACACTCATTAACAGTGCTTTCCAAAACAAAATGGCAAGACAGATAATCTAGAAAAGAAATTAAACTTGGTTCAAAGACGTGCTTAAATTGTTGTCTGTCACTAGTTTTAGTGAGTTTTGTGCAAACTCTCGCATATTGGAGGAAAAGTCGAAATATGCGATTTTCCGCGTTTCGGCACTGATCTTTAAAACAACATTTCTCTTGAACGAAATGTCGCAGAGACATGACATTTTCGGTGTTGAGCTACAAATTGTCTCTAATTTAATTAATAAGTGACAAATGTGGATTTTGAAAACTTTTAAATCCTTATAAGGGGCGCAACACTAAATCACTACGCATTTTATGTAAGAACGAAATTCGGCTGATATAGTCCATAGTGAGTATGAGATTGTAGCGACCATATCTACCGACATGTTCACTTTAAATCACTCAATATCAGCTCATATAAATTCGACAAGTGTCTTCAATGATAACATGCAGAAAAAACCGGACATTTTATCTCAAAAGCAATTCTCTGTGGCGAATGAAGACAACTTCCGATTTTGAAATGTGAGTGGTGAATTTAGTATATTTTTAGGCCATATTTTTTGCACCGCGAAATAGCGAAAAAAGTCAACGGTCATCGATATATGCCGACAAAAGTTTTGGAATCTACAGAAACAGAGCTTTAATTTGATACCAAATTTATTTTGTCAAGTATTGCAGGGACGCCAGGAATGGCGCTCGAAGTAGGCCAAAATCACACGTTATCCTATGGGACGCTTATTTAGTGTTGCGCCCCCTTGTAACGGCCGTCGCTATGAACGCGTTCTTTTACATTCTTCGCGTAAAATAAGAAATGCGCGTCATGAAATGTGTTCTATTTCAATCATGATGATAAACAAGGATTACGAAAAGTCACCCTGATGAATTATTATTGGGAAAAATGCTTTATTGGCCGAGCAGGCGCCTGAAAAGTCTAGAAATTGTATCCAAAAATCTTCAAAAAGGCTCAAAAATGGGTTTTTAAGTTAATAGGCATTGTTAATCTGCATGAAGCCGTTTTGCTGCATATTCAGTAGGCCTATGCAAAAAGACCATAATTGTTACTACTGAAACAGGGGGGGTGTTTGTACTTCACACTCATTAACAGTGCTTTCCAAAACAAAATGGCAAGACAGATAATCTAGAAAAGAAATTAAACTTGGTTCAAAGACGTGCTTAAATTGTTGTCTGTCACTAGTTTTAGTGAGTTTTGTGCAAACTCTCTCATATTGTTGGAAAAGTCGAAATATGCGATTTTCCGCGTTTCGGCACTGTTCTTTAAAACAACATTTCTCTTGAACGAAATGTCGCAGAGACATGAAATTTTCGGTGTTGAGCTACAAATTGTCTCTAATTTAATTAATAAGTGACAAATGTGGATTTTGAAAACTTTTAAATCCTTGTAACGGCTGTCGCTATGAACGCGTTCTTTTTACATTCTTCGCGTAAAATAAGAAATGCGCGTCATGAAATGTGTTCTATTTCAATCATGATGATAAACAAGGATTACGAAAAGTCACCCTGATGAATTATTATTGGGAAAAATGCTTTATTGGCCGAGCAGGCGCCTGAAAAGTCTAGAAATTGTATCCAAAATCTTCAAAAAGGCTCAAAATGGGTTTTTAAGTTAATAGGCATTGTTAATCTGCATGAAGCCGTTTTGCTGCATATTCAGTAGGCCTATGCAAAAAGACCATAATTGTTACTACTGAAACAGGGGGGTGTTTGTACTTCACACTCATTAACAGTGCTTTCCAAA
This sequence comes from Amphiura filiformis, assembly GCF_039555335.1. Taxonomy (NCBI): domain Eukaryota; kingdom Metazoa; phylum Echinodermata; class Ophiuroidea; order Amphilepidida; family Amphiuridae; genus Amphiura; species Amphiura filiformis. Next base: position 82,556,730 of record NC_092630.1, on the reverse strand, counting down.
ACAAAATGGCAAGACAGATAATCTAGAAAAGAAATTAAACTTGGTTCAAAGACGTGCTTAAATTGTTGTCTGTCACTAGTTTTAGTGAGTTTTGTGCAAACTCGCATATTGGAGGAAAAGTCGAAATATGCGATTTTCCGCGTTTCGGCACTGATCTTTAAAACAACATTTCTCTTGAACGAAATGTCGCAGAGACATGAAATTTTCGGTGTTGAGCTACAAATTGTCTCTAATTTAATTAATAAGTGACAAATGTGGATTTTGAAAACTTTTAAATCCTTGTAACGGCCGTCGCTATGAACGCGTTCTTTTTACATTCTTCGCGTAAAATAAGAAATGCGCGTCATGAAATGTGTTCTATTTCAATCATGATGATAAACAAGGATTACGAAAAGTCACCCTGATGAATTATTATTGGGAAAAATGCTTTATTGGCCGAGCAGGCGCCTGAAAAGTCTAGAAATTGTATCCAAAAATCTTCAAAAAGGCTCAAAAATGGGTTTTTAAGTTAATAGGCATTGTTAATCTGCATGAAGCCGTTTTGCTGCATATTCAGTAGGCCTATGCAAAAAGACCATAATTGTTACTACTGAAACAGGGGGGTGTTTGTACTTCACACTCATTAACAGTGCTTTCCAAAACAAAATGGCAAGACAGATAATCTAGAAAAGAAATTAAACTTGGTTCAAAGACGTGCTTAAATTGTTGTCTGTCACTAGTTTTAGTGAGTTTTGTGCAAACTCTCGCATATTGGAGGAAAAGTCGAAATATGCGATTTTCCGCGTTTCGGCACTGATCTTTAAAACAACATTTCTCTTGAACGAAATGTCGCAGAGACATGACATTTTCGGTGTTGAGCTACAAATTGTCTCTAATTTAATTAATAAGTGACAAATGTGGATTTTGAAAACTTTTAAATCCTTATAAGGGGCGCAACACTAAATCACTACGCATTTTATGTAAGAACGAAATTCGGCTGATATAGTCCATAGTGAGTATGAGATTGTAGCGACCATATCTACCGACATGTTCACTTTAAATCACTCAATATCAGCTCATATAAATTCGACAAGTGTCTTCAATGATAACATGCAGAAAAAACCGGACATTTTATCTCAAAAGCAATTCTCTGTGGCGAATGAAGACAACTTCCGATTTTGAAATGTGAGTGGTGAATTTAGTATATTTTTAGGCCATATTTTTTGCACCGCGAAATAGCGAAAAAAGTCAACGGTCATCGATATATGCCGACAAAAGTTTTGGAATCTACAGAAACAGAGCTTTAATTTGATACCAAATTTATTTTGTCAAGTATTGCAGGGACGCCAGGAATGGCGCTCGAAGTAGGCCAAAATCACACGTTATCCTATGGGACGCTTATTTAGTGTTGCGCCCCTTGTAACGGCCGTCGCTATGAACGCGTTCTTTTTACATTCTTCGCGTAAAATAAGAAATGCGCGTCATGCAATGTGTTCTATTTCAATCATGATGATAAACAAGGATTACGAAAAGTCACCCTGATGAATTATTATTGGGAAAAATGCTTTATTGGCCGAGCAGGCGCCTGAAAAGTCTAGAAATTGTATCCAAAAATCTTAAAAAAGGCTCAAAAATGGGTTTTTAAGTTAATAGGCATTGTTAATCTGCATGAAGCCGTTTTGCTGCATATTCAGTAGGCCTATGCAAAAAGACCATAATTGTTACTACTGAAACAGGGGGGTGTTTGTACTTCACACTCATTAACAGTGCTTTCCAAAACAAAATGGCAAGACAGATAATCTAGAAAAGAAATTAAACTTGGTTCAAAGACGTGCTTAAATTGTTGTCTGTCACTAGTTTTAGTGAGTTTTGTGCAAACTCTCGCATATTGGAGGAAAAGTCGAAATATGCGATTTTCCGCGTTTCGGCACTGATCTTTAAAACAACATTTCTCTTGAACGAAATGTCGCAGAGACATGAAATTTTCGGTGTTGAGCTACAAATTGTCTCTAATTTAATTAATAAGTGACAAATGTGGATTTTGAAAACTTTTAAATCCTTGTAACGGCCGTCGCTATGAACGCGTTCTTTTTACATTCTTCGCGTAAAATAAGAAATGCGCGTCATGAAATGTGTTCTATTTCAATCATGATGATAAACAAGGATTACGAAAAGTCACCCTGATGAATTATTATTGGGAAAAATGCTTTATTGGCCGAGCAGGCGCCTGAAAAGTCTAGAAATTGTATCCAAAAATCTTCAAAAAGGCTCACAAATGGGTGTTAAAGTTAATAGGCATTGTTAATCTGCATGAAGCCTTTTTGCTGCATATTCAGTAGGCCTATGCAAAAAGACCATAATTGTTACTACTGAAACAGGGGGGGGGGGGTGTTTGTACTTCACACTCATTAACAGTGCTTTCCAAAACAAAATGGCAAGACAGATAATCTAGAAAAGAAATTAAACTTGGTTCAAAGACGTGCTTAAATTGTTGTCTGTCACTAGTTTTAGTGAGTTTTGTGCAAACTCGCATATTGGAGGAAAAGTCGAAATATGCGATTTTCCGCGTTTCGGCACTGATCTTTAAAACAACATTTCTCTTGAACGAGATGTCGCAGTGACATGCATTTTTCGGTGTTGAGCTACAAATTGTCTCTAATTTAATTAATAAGTGACAAATGTGGATTTTGAAAACTTTTAAATCCTTGTAACGGCCGTCGCTATGAACGCGTTCTTTTACATTCTTCGCGTAAAATAAGAAATGCGCGTCATGAAATGTGTTCTATTTCAATCATGATGATAAACAAGGATTACGAAAAGTCACCCTGATGAATTATTATTGGGAAAAATGCTTTATTGGCCGAGCAGGCGCCTGCAAAGTCTAGAAATTGTATCCAAAAATCTTCAAAAAGGCTCAAAAATGGGTTTTTAAGTTAATAGGCAGTGTTAATCTGCATGAAGCCGTTTTGCTGCATATTCAGTAGGCCTATGCAAAAAGACCATAATTGTTACTACTGAAACAGGGGGGGTGTTTGTACTTCACACTCATTAACAGTGCTTTCCAAAACAAAATGGCAAGACAGATAATCTAAAAAAGAAATTAAACTTGGTTCAAAGACGTGCTTAAATTGTTGTCTGTCACTAGTTTTAGTGAGTTTTGTGCAAACTCGCATATTGGAGGAAAAGTCGAAATATGCGATTTTCCGCGTTTCGGCACTGATCTTTAAAACAACATTTCTCTTGAACGAAATGTCGCAGAGACATGACATTTTCGGTGTTGAGCTACAAATTGTCTCTAATTTAATTAATAAGTGACAAATGTGGATTTTGAAAACTTTTAAATCCTTATAAGGGGCGCAACACTAAATCACTACGCATTTTATGTAAGAACGAAATTCGGCTGATATAGTCCATAGTGAGTATGAGATTGTAGCGACCATATCTACCGACATGTTCACTTTAAATCACTCAATATCAGCTCATATAAATTCGACAAGTGTCTTCAATGATAACATGCAGAAAAAACCGGACATTTTATCTCAAAAGCAATTCTCTGTGGCGAATGAAGACAACTTCCGATTTTGAAATGTGAGTGGTGAATTTAGTATATTTTAGGCCATATTTTTGCACCGCGAAATAGCGAAAAAGTCAACGGTCATCGATATATGCCGACAAAAGTTTTGGAATCTACAGAAACAGAGCTTTAATTTGATACCAAATTTATTTTGTCAAGTATTGCAGGGACGCCAGGAATGGCGCTCGAAGTAGGCCAAAATCACACGTTATCCTATGGGACGCTTATTTAGTGTTGCGCCCCTTGTAACGGCCGTCGCTATGAACGCGTTCTTTTTACATTCTTCGCGTAAAATAAGAAATGCGCGTCATGAAATGTGTTCTATTTCAATCATGATGATAAACAAGGATTACGAAAAGTCACCCTGATGAATTATTATTGGGAAAAATGCTTTATTGGCCGAGCAGGCGCCTGAAAAGTCTAGAAATTGTATCCAAAAATCTTCAAAAAGGCTCAAAAATGGGTTTTTTAAGTTAATAGGCATTGTTAATCTGCATGAAGCCGTTTTGCTGCATATTCAGTAGGCCTATGCAAAAAGACCATAATTGTTACTACTGAAACAGGGGGTGTTTGTACTTCACACTCATTAACAGTGCTTTCCAAAACAAAATGGCAAGACAGATAATCTAGAAAAGAAATTAAACTTGGTTCAAAGACGTGCTTAAATTGTTGTCTGTCACTAGTTTTAGTGAGTTTTGTGCAAACTCTCGCATATTGGAGGAAAAGTCGAAATATGCGATTTTCCGCGTTTCGGCACTGATCTTTAAAACAACATTTCTCTTGAACGAAATGTCGCAGAGACATGAAATTTTCGGTGTTGAGCTACAAATTGTCTCTAATTTAATTAATAAGTGACAAATGTGGATTTTGAAAACTTTTAAATCCTTGTAACGGCCGTCGCTATGAACGCGTTCTTTTTACATTCTTCGCGTAAAATAAGAAATGCGCGTCATGAAATGTGTTCTATTTCAATCATGATGATAAACAAGGATTACGAAAAGTCACCCTGATGAATTATTATTGGGAAAAATGCTTTATTGGCCGAGCAGGCGCCTGAAAAGTCTAGAAATTGTATCCAAAAATCTTCAAAAAGGCTCAAAAATGGGTTTTTAAGTTAATAGGCATTGTTAATCTGCATGAAGCCGTTTTGCTGCATATTCAGTAGGCCTATGCAAAAAGACCATAATTGTTACTACTACTGAACAGGGGGGGGGGTGTTTGTACTTCACACTCATTAACAGTGCTTTCCAAAACAAAATGGCAAGACAGATAATCTAGAAAAGAAATTAAACTTGGTTCAAAGACGTGCTTAAATTGTTGTCTGTCACTAGTTTTAGTGAGTTTTGTGCAAACTCTCGCATATTGGAGGAAAAGTCGAAATATGCGATTTTCCGCGTTTCGGCACTGATCTTTAAAACAACATTTCTCTTGAACGAAATGTCGCAGAGACATGAAATTTTCGGTGTTGAGCTACAAATTGTCTCTAATTTAATTAATAAGTGACAAATGTGGATTTTGAAAACTTTTAAATCCTTGTAACGGCCGTCGCTATGAACGCGTTCTTTTTACATTCTTCGCGTAAAATAAGAAATGCGCGTCATGAAATGTGTTCTATTTCAATCATGATGATAAACAAGGATTACGAAAAGTCACCCTGATGAATTATTATTGGGAAAAATGCTTTATTGGCCGAGCAGGCGCCTGAAAAGTCTAGAAATTGTATCCAAAAATCTTCAAAAAGGCTCAAAAATGGGTTTTAAGTTAATAGGCATTGTTAATCTGCATGAAGCCGTTTTGCTGCATATTCAGTAAAAATAAAAAAAAAGACCATAATTGTTACTACTGAAACAGGGGGGGGTGTTTGTACTTCACACTCATTAACAGTGCTTTCCAAAACAAAATGGCAAGACAGATAATCTAGAAAAGAAATTAAACTTGGTTCAAAGACGTGCTTAAATTGTTGTCTGTCACTAGTTTTAGTGAGTTTTGTGCAAACTCTCGCATATTGGAGGAAAAGTCGAAATATGCGATTTTCCGCGTTTCGGCACTGATCTTTAAAACAACATTTCTCTTGAACGAAATGTCGCAGAGACATGACATTTTCGGTGTTGAGCTACAAATTGTCTCTAATTTAATTAATAAGTGACAAATGTGGATTTTGAAAACTTTTAAATCCTTATAAGGGGGCGCAACACTAAATCACTACGCATTTTATGTAAGAACGAAATTCGGCTGATATAGTCCATAGTGAGTATGAGATTGTAGCGACCATATCTACCGACATGTTCACTTTAAATCACTCAATATCAGCTCATATAAATTCGACAAGTGTCTTCAATGATAACATGCAGAAAAAACCGGACATTTTATCTCAAAAGCAATTCTCTGTGGCGAATGAAGACAACTTCCGATTTTGAAATGTGAGTGGTGAATTTATATATTTTAGGCCATATTTTTGCACCGCGAAATAGCGAAAAAGTCAACGGTCATCGATATATGCCGACAAAAGTTTTGGAATCTACAGAAACAGAGCTTTAATTTGATACCAAATTTATTTTGTCAAGTATTGCAGGGACGCCAGGAATGGCGCTCGAAGTAGGCCAAAATCACACGTTATCCTATGGGACGCTTATTTAGTGTTGCGCCCCTTGTAACGGCCGTCGCTATGAACGCGTTCTTTTTACATTCTTCGCGTAAAATAAGAAATGCGCGTCATGAAATGTGTTCTATTTCAATCATGATGATAAACAAGGATTACGAAAAGTCACCCTGATGAATTATTATTGGGAAAAATGCTTTATTGGCCGAGCAGGCGCCTGAAAAGTCTAGAAATTGTATCCAAAAATCTTCAAAAAGGCTCAAAATGGGTTTTTAAGTTAATAGGCATTGTTAATCTGCATGAAGCCGTTTTGCTGCATATTCAGTAGGCCTATGCAAAAAGACCATAATTGTTACTACTGAAACAGGGGGTGTTTGTACTTCACACTCATTAACAGTGCTTTCCAAAACAAAATGGCAAGACAGATAATCTAGAAAAGAAATTAAACTTGGTTCAAAGACGTGCTTAAATTGTTGTCTGTCACTAGTTTTAGTGAGTTTTGTGCAAACTCTCGCATATTGGAGGAAAAGTCGAAATATGCGATTTTCCGCGTTTCGGCACTGATCTTTAAAACAACATTTCTCTTGAACGAAATGTCGCAGAGACATGAAATTTTCGGTGTTGAGCTACAAATTGTCTCTAATTTAATTAATAAGTGACAAATGTGGATTTTGAAAACTTTTAAATCCTTGTAACGGCTGTCGCTATGAACGCGTTCTTTTTACATTCTTCGCGTAAAATAAGAAATGCGCGTCATGAAATGTGTTCTATTTCAATCATGATGATAAACAAGGATTACGAAAAGTCACCCTGATGAATTATTATTGGGAAAAATGCTTTATTGGCCGAGCAGGCGCCTGAAAAGTCTAGAAATTGTATCCAAAAATCTTCAAAAGGCTCAAAATGGGTTTTTAAGTTAATAGGCATTGTTAATCTGCATGAAGCCGTTTTGCTGCATATTCAGTAGGCCTATGCAAAAAGACCATAATTGTTACTACTGAAACAGGGGGGGGTGTTTGTACTTCACACTCATTAACAGTGCTTTCCAAAACAAAATGGCAAGACAGATAATCTAGAAAAGAAATTAAACTTGGTTCAAAGACGTGCTTAAATTGTTGTCTGTCACTAGTTTTAGTGAGTTTTGTGCAAACTCTCGCATATTGGAGGAAAAGTCGAAATATGCGATTTTCCGCGTTTCGGCACTGATCTTTAAAACAACATTTCTCTTGAACGAAATGTCGCAGAGACATGACATTTTCGGTGTTGAGCTACAAATTGTCTCTAATTTAATTAATAAGTGACAAATGTGGATTTTGAAAACTTTTAAATCCTTATAAGGGGCGCAACACTAAATCACTACGCATTTTATGTAAGAACGAAATTCGGCTGATATAGTCCATAGTGAGTATGAGATTGTAGCGACCATATCTACCGACATGTTCACTTTAAATCACTCAATATCAGCTCATATAAATTCGACAAGTGTCTTCAATGATAACATGCAGAAAAACCGGACATTTTATCTCAAAAGCAATTCTCTGTGGCGAATGAAGACAACTTCCGATTTTGAAATGTGAGTGGTGAATTTAGTATATTTTAGGCCATATTTTTTGCACCGCGAAATAGCGAAAAAAGTCAACGGTCATCGATATATGCCGACAAAAGTTTTGGAATCTACAGAAACAGAGCTTTAATTTGATACCAAATTTATTTTGTCAAGTATTGCAGGGACGCCAGGAATGGCGCTCGAAGTAGGCCAAAATCACACGTTATCCTATGGGACGCTTATTTAGTGTTGCGCCCCCTCGTAACGGCCGTCGCTATGAACGCGTTCTTTTTACATTCTTCGCGTAAAATAAGAAATGCGCGTCATGAAATGTGTTCTATTTCAATCATGATGATAAACAAGGATTACGAAAAGTCACCCTGATGAATTATTATTGGGAAAAATGCTTTATTGGCCGAGCAGGCGCCTGAAAAGTCTAGAAATTGTATCCAAAAATCTTCAAAAAGGCTCAAAATGGGTTTTTAAGTTAATAGGCATTGTTAATCTGCATGAAGCCGTTTTGCTGCATATTCAGTAGGCCTATGCAAAAAAAGACCATAATTGTTACTACTGAAACAGGGGGGTGTTTGTACTTCACACTCATTAACAGTGCTTTCCAAAACAAAATGGCAAGACAGATAATCTAGAAAAGAAATTAAACTTGGTTCAAAGACGTGCTTAAATTGTTGTCTGTCACTAGTTTTAGTGAGTTTTGTGCAAACTCTCGCATATTGGAGGAAAAGTCGAAATATGCGATTTTCCGCGTTTCGGCACTGATCTTTAAAACAACATTTCTCTTGAACGAAATGTCGCAGAGACATGAAATTTTCGGTGTTGAGCTACAAATTGTCTCTAATTTAATTAATAAGTGACAAATGTGGATTTTGAAAACTTTTAAATCCTTGTAACGGCTGTCGCTATGAACGCGTTCTTTTTACATTCTTCGCGTAAAATAAGAAATGCGCGTCATGAAATGTGTTCTATTTCAATCATGATGATAAACAAGGATTACGAAAAGTCACCCTGATGAATTATTATTGGGAAAAATGCTTTATTGGCCGAGCAGGCGCCTGAAAAGTCTAGAAATTGTATCCAAAAATCTTCAAAAGGCTCAAAATGGGTTTTTAAGTTAATAGGCATTGTTAATCTGCATGAAGCCGTTTTGCTGCATATTCAGTAGGCCTATGCAAAAGACCATAATTGTTACTACTGAAACAGGGGGGTGTTTGTACTTCACACTCATTAACAGTGCTTTCCAAAACAAAATGGCAAGACAGATAATCTAGAAAAGAAATTAAACTTGGTTCAAAGACGTGCTTAAATTGTTGTCTGTCACTAGTTTTAGTGAGTTTTGTGCAAACTCGCATATTGGAGGAAAAGTCGAAATATGCGATTTTCCGCGTTTCGGCACTGATCTTTAAAACAACATTTCTCTTGAACGAAATGTCGCAGAGACATGACATTTTCGGTGTTGAGCTACAAATTGTCTCTAATTTAATTAATAAGTGACAAATGTGGATTTTGAAAACTTGTAAATCCTTATAAGGGGCGCAACACTAAATCACTACGCAATTAATGTAAGCACGACATACGGCTAATCTAGTCTATAGTGAGTATGAGATTGTAGCGACCATATCTACCGACATGTTCACTTTAAATCACTCAATATCAGCTCATATAAATTCGACAAGTGTCTTCAATGATAACATGCAGAAAAAACCGGACATTTTATCTCAAAAGCAATTCTCTGTGGCGAATGAAGACAACTTCCGATTTTGAAATGTGAGTGGTGAATTTAGTATATTTTTATGCCATATTTTTTGCACCGCGAAATAGCGAAAAAGTCAACGGTCATCGATATATGCCGACAAAAGTTTTGGAATCTACAGAAACAGAGCTTTAATTTGATACCAAATTTATTTTGTCAAGTATTGCAGGGACGCCAGGAATGGCGCTCGAAGTAGGCCAAAATCACACGTTATCCTATGGGACGCTTATTTAGTGTTGCGCCCCTTGTAACGGCCGTCGCTATGAACGCGTTCTTTTACATTCTTCGCGTAAAATAAGAAATGCGCGTCATGAAATGTGTTCTATTTCAATCATGATGATAAACAAGGATTACGAAAAGTCACCCTGATGAATTATTATTGGGAAAAATGCTTTATTGGCCGAGCAGGCGCCTGAAAAGTCTAGAAATTGTATCCAAAAATCTTCAAAAAAAAAAAAAATGGGTTTTTAAGTTAATAGGCATTGTTAATCTGCATGAAGCCGTTTTGCTGCATATTCAGTAGGCCTATGCAAAAAGACCATAATTGTTACTACTGAAACAGGGGGGTGTTTGTACTTCACACTCATTAACAGTGCTTTCCAAAACAAAATGGCAAGACAGATAATCTAGAAAAGAAATTAAACTTGGTTCAAAGACGTGCTTAAATTGTTGTCTGTCACTAGTTTTAGTGAGTTTTGTGCAAACTCTCGCATATTGGAGGAAAAGTCGAAATATGCGATTTTCCGCGTTTCGGCACTGATCTTTAAAACAACATTTCTCTTGAACGAAATGTCGCAGAGACATGAAATTTTCGGTGTTGAGCTACAAATTGTCTCTAATTTAATTAATAAGTGACAAATGTGGATTTTGAAAACGCTTAAATCCTTGTAACGGCTGTCGCTATGAACGCGTTCTTTTACATTCTTCGCGTAAAATAAGAAATGCGCGTCATGAAATGTGTTCTATTTCAATCATGATGATAAACAAGGATTACGAAAAGTCACCCTGATGAATTATTATTGGGAAAAATGCTTTATTGGCCGAGCAGGCGCCTGAAAAGTCTAGAAATTGTATCCAAAAATCTTCAAAAAGGCTCAAAATGGGTTTTTAAGTTAATAGGCATTGTTAATCTGCATGAAGCCGTTTTGCTGCATATTCAGTAGGCCTATGCAAAAAGACCATAATTGTTACTACTGAAACAGGGGGGGGTGTTTGTACTTCACACTCATTAACAGTGCTTTCCAAAACAAAATGGCAAGACAGATAATCTAGAAAAGAAATTAAACTTGGTTCAAAGACGTGCTTAAATTGTTGTCTGTCACTAGTTTTAGTGAGTTTTGTGCAAACTCGCATATTGGAGGAAAAGTCGAAATATGCGATTTTCCGCGTTTCGGCACTGATCTTTAAAACAACATTTCTCTTGAACGAAATGTCGCAGAGACATGACATTTTCGGTGTTGAGCTACAAATTGTCTCTAATTTAATTAATAAGTGACAAATGTGGATTTTGAAAACTTTTAAATCCTTATAAGGGGGCGCAACACTAAATCACTACGCATTTTATGTAAGAACGAAATTCGGCTAATATAGTCCATAGTGAGTATGAGATTGTAGCGACCATATCTACCGACATGTTCACTTTAAATCACTCAATATCAGCTCATATAAATTCGACAAGTGTCTTCAATGATAACATGCAGAAAAAACCGGACATTTTATCTCAAAAGCAATTCTCTGTGGCGAATGAAGACAACTTCCGATTTTGAAATGTGAGTGGTGAATTTAGTATATTTTAGGCCATATTTTTGCACCGCGAAATAGCGAAAAAGTCAACGGTCATCGATATATGCCGACAAAAGTTTTGGAATCTACAGAAACAGAGCTTTAATTTGATACCAAATTTATTTTGTCAAGTATTGCAGGGACGCCAGGAATGGCGCTCGAAGTAGGCCAAAATCACACGTTATCCTATGGGACGCTTATTTAGTGTTGCGCCCCTTGTAACGGCCGTCGCTATGAACGCGTTCTTTTTACATTCTTCGCGTAAAATAAGAAATGCGCGTCATGAAATGTGTTCTATTTCAATCATGATGATAAACAAGGATTACGAAAAGTCACCCTGATGAATTATTATTGGGAAAAATGCTTTATTGGCCGAGCAGGCGCCTGAAAAGTCTAGAAATTGTATCCAAAAATCTTCAAAAGGCTCAAAATGGGTTTTTAAGTTAATAGGCATTGTTAATCTGCATGAAGCCGTTTTGCTGCATATTCAGTAGGCCTATGCAAAAAAGACCATAATTGTTACTACTGAAACAGGGGGGGGGGGGGTGTTTGTACTTCACACTCATTAACAGTGCTTTCCAAAACAAAATGGCAAGACAGATAATCTAGAAAAGAAATTAAACTTGGTTCAAAGACGTGCTTAAATTGTTGTCTGTCACTAGTTTTAGTGAGTTTTGTGCAAACTCTCGCATATTGGAGGAAAAGTCGAAATATGCGATTTTCCGCGTTTCGGCACTGATCTTTAAAACAACATTTCTCTTGAACGAAATGTCGCAGAGACATGAAATTTTCGGTGTTGAGCTACAAATTGTCTCTAATTTAATTAATAAGTGACAAATGTGGATTTTGAAAACTTTTAAATCCTTGTAACGGCCGTCGCTATGAACGCGTTCTTTTTACATTCTTCGCGTAAAATAAGAAATGCGCGTCATGAAATGTGTTCTATTTCAATCATGATGATAAACAAGGATTACGAAAAGTCACCCTGATGAATTATTATTGGGAAAAATGCTTTATTGGCCGAGCAGGCGCCTGAAAAGTCTAGAAATTGTATCCAAAAATCTTCAAAAGGCTCAAAATGGGTTTTAAGTTAATAGGCATTGTTAATCTGCATGAAGCCGTTTTGCTGCATATTCAGTAGGCCTATGCAAAAGACCATAATTGTTACTACTGAAACAGGGGGGGGTGTTTGTACTTCACACTCATTAACAGTGCTTTCCAAAACAAAATGGCAAGACAGATAATCTAGAAAAGAAATTAAACTTGGTTCAAAGACGTGCTTAAATTGTTGTCTGTCACTAGTTTTAGTGAGTTTTGTGCAAACTCTCGCATATTGGAGGAAAAGTCGAAATATGCGATTTTCCGCGTTTCGGCACTGATCTTTAAAACAACATTTCTCTTGAACGAAATGTCGCAGAGACATGACATTTTCGGTGTTGAGCTACAAATTGTCTCTAATTTAATTAATAAGTGACAAATGTGGATTTTGAAAACTTTTAAATCCTTATAAGGGGCGCAACACTAAATCACTACGCATTTTATGTAAGAACGAAATTCGGCTGATATAGTCCATAGTGAGTATGAGATTGTAGCGACCATATCTACCGACATGTTCACTTTAAATCACTCAATATCAGCTCATATAAATTCGACAAGTGTCTTCAATGATAACATGCAGAAAAACCGGACATTTTATCTCAAAAGCAATTCTCTGTGGCGAATGAAGACAACTACCGATTTTGAAATGTGAGTGGTGAATTTAGTATATTTTTAGGCCATATTTTGTGCACCGCGAAATAGCGAAAAAAGTCAACGGTCATCGATATATGCCGACAAAAGTTTTGGAATCTACAGAAACAGAGCTTTAATTTGATACCAAATTTATTTTGTCAAGTATTGCAGGGACGCCAGGAATGGCGCTCGAAGTAGGCCAAAATCACACGTTATCCTATGGGACGCTTATTTAGTGTTGCGCCCCTTGTAACGGCGTCGCTATGAACGCGTTCTTTTTACATTCTTCGCGTAAAATAAGAAATGCGCGTCATGAAATGTGTTCTATTTCAATCATGATGATAAACAAGGATTACGAAAAGTCACCCTGATGAATTATTATTGGGAAAAATGCTTTATTGGCCGAGCAGGCGCCTGAAAAGTCTAGAAATTGTATCCAAAAATCTTCAAAAAAAAAAAAAATGGGTTTTTAAGTTAATAGGCATTGTTAATCTGCATGAAGCCGTTTTGCTGCATATTCAGTAGGCCTATGCAAAAAGACCATAATTGTTACTACTGAAACAGGGGGGTGTTTGTACTTCACACTCATTAACAGTGCTTTCCAAAACAAAATGGCAAGACAGATAATCTAGAAAAGAAATTAAACTTGGTTCAAAGACGTGCTTAAATTGTTGTCTGTCACTAGTTTTAGTGAGTTTTGTGCAAACTCTCGCATATTGGAGGAAAAGTCGAAATATGCGATTTTCCGCGTTTCGGCACTGATCTTTAAAACAACATTTCTCTTGAACGAAATGTCGCAGAGACATGAAATTTTCGGTGTTGAGCTACAAATTGTCTCTAATTTAATTAATAAGTGACAAATGTGGATTTTGAAAACTTTTAAATCCTTGTAACGGCCGTCGCTATGAACGCGTTCTTTTTACATTCTTCGCGTAAAATAAGAAATGCGCGTCATGAAATGTGTTCTATTTCAATCATGATGATAAACAAGGATTACGAAAAGTCACCCTGATGAATTATTATTGGGAAAAATGCTTTATTGGCCGAGCAGGCGCCTGAAAAGTCTAGAAATTGTATCCAAAAATCTTCAAAAAGGCTCAAAAATGGGTTTTTAAGTTAATAGGCATTGTTAATCTGCATGAAGCCGTTTTGCTGCATATTCAGTAGGCCTATGCAAAAAGACCATAATTGTTACTACTGAAACAGGGGGGTGTTTGTACTTCACACTCATTAACAGTGCTTTCCAAAACAAAATGGCAAGACAGATAATCTAGAAAAGAAATTAAACTTGGTTCAAAGACGTGCTTAAATTGTTGTCTGTCACTAGTTTTAGTGAGTTTTGTGCAAACTCTCGCATATTGGAGGAAAAGTCGAAATATGCGATTTTCCGCGTTTCGGCACTGATCTTTAAAACAACATTTCTCTTGAACGAAATGTCGCAGAGACATGACATTTTCGGTGTTGAGCTACAAATTGTCTCTAATTTAATTAATAAGTGACAAATGTGGATTTTGAAAACTTTTAAATCCTTATAAGGGGGCGCAACACTAAATCACTACGCATTTTATGTAAGAACGAAATTCGGCTAATATAGTCCATAGTGAGTATGAGATTGTAGCGACCATATCTACCGACATGTTCACTTTAAATCACTCAATATCAGCTCATATAAATTCGACAAGTGTCTTCAATGATAAACATGCAGAAAAACCGGACATTTTATCTCAAAAGCAATTCTCTGTGGCGAATGAAGACAACTTCCGATTTTGAAATGTGAGTGGTGAATTTAGTATATTTTTAGGCCATATTTTTTGCTTTGCGAAATAGCGAAAAAAGTCAACGGTCATCGATATATGCCGACAAAAGTTTTGGAATCTACAGAAACAGAGCTTTAATTTGATACCAAATTTATTTTGTCAAGTATTGCAGGGACGCCAGGAATGGCGCTCGAAGTAGGCCAAAATCACACGTTATCCTATGGGACGCTTATTTAGTGTTGCGCCCCTTGTAACGGCCGTCGTCGCTATGAACGCGTTCTTTTTACATTCTTCGCGTAAAATAAGAAATGCGCGTCATGAAATGTGTTCTATTTCAATCATGATGATAAACAAGGATTACGAAAAGTCACCCTGATGAATTATTATTGGGAAAAATGCTTTATTGGCCGAGCAGGCGCCTGAAAAGTCTAGAAATTGTATCCAAAAATCTTAAAAAAGGCTCAAAAATGGGTTTTTAAGTTAATAGGCATTGTTAATCTGCATGAAGCCGTTTTGCTGCATATTCAGTAGGCCTATGCAAAAGACCATAATTGTTACTACTGAAACAGGGGGGTGTTTGTACTTCACACTCATTAACAGTGCTTTCCAAAACAAAATGGCAAGACAGATAATCTAGAAAAGAAATTAAACTTGGTTCAAAGACGTGCTTAAATTGTTGTCTGTCACTAGTTTTAGTGAGTTTTGTGCAAACTCTCGCATATTGGAGGAAAAGTCGAAATATGCGATTTTCCGCGTTTCGGCACTGATCTTTAAAACAACATTTCTCTTGAACGAAATGTCGCAGAGACATGAAATTTTCGGTGTTGAGCTACAAATTGTCTCTAATTTAATTAATAAGTGACAAATGTGGATTTTGAAAACTTTTAAATCCTTGTAACGGCCGTCGCTATGAACGCGTTCTTTTTACATTCTTCGCGTAAAATAAGAAATGCGCGTCATGAAATGTGTTCTATTTCAATCATGATGATAAACAAGGATTACGAAAAGTCACCCTGATGAATTATTATTGGGAAAAATGCTTTATTGGCCGAGCAGGCGCCTGAAAAGTCTAGAAATTGTATCCAAAAATCTTCAAAAGGCTCAAAATGGGTTTTTAAGTTAATAGGCATTGTTAATCTGCATGAAGCCGTTTTGCTGCATATTCAGTAGGCCTATGCAAAAAGACCATAATTGTTACTACTGAAACAGGGGGGTGTTTGTACTTCACACTCATTAACAGTGCTTTCCAAAACAAAATGGCAAGACAGATAATCTAGAAAAGAAATTAAACTTGGTTCAAAGACGTGCTTAAATTGTTGTCTGTCACTAGTTTTAGTGAGTTTTGTGCAAACTCTCGCATATTGGAGGAAAAGTCGAAATATGCGATTTTCCGCGTTTCGGCACTGATCTTTAAAACAACATTTCTCTTGAACGAAATGTCGCAGAGACATGACATTTTCGGTGTTGAGCTACAAATTGTCTCTAATTTAATTAATAAGTGACAAATGTGGATTTTGAAAACTTTTAAATCCTTATAAGGGGCGCAACACTAAATCACTACGCATTTTATGTAAGAACGAAATTCGGCTAATATAGTCCATAGTGAGTATGAGATTGTAGCGACCATATCTACCGACATGTTCACTTTAAATCACTCAATATCAGCTCATATAAATTCGACAAGTGTCTTCAATGATAACATGCAGAAAAACCGGACATTTTATCTCAAAAGCAATTCTCTGTGGCGAATGAAGACAACTTCCGATTTTGAAATGTGAGTGGTGAATTTAGTATATTTTTAGGCCATATTTTTTGCACCGCGAAATAGCGAAAAAAAGTCAACGGTCATCGATATATGCCGACAAAAGTTTTGGAATCTACAGAAACAGAGCTTTAATTTGATACCAAATTTATTTTGTCAAGTATTGCAGGGACGCCAGGAATGGCGCTCGAAGTAGGCCAAAATCACACGTTATCCTATGGGACGCTTATTTAGTGTTGCGCCCCTTGTAACGGCCGTCGCTATGAACGCGTTCTTTTTACATTCTTCGCGTAAAATAAGAAATGCGCGTCATGAAATGTGTTCTATTTCAATCATGATGATAAACAAGGATTACGAAAAGTCACCCTGATGAATTATTATTGGGAAAAATGCTTTATTGGCCGAGCAGGCGCCTGAAAAGTCTAGAAATTGTATCCAAAAATCTTCAAAAAGGCTCAAAAATGGGTTTTTAAGTTAATAGGCATTGTTAATCTGCATGAAGCCGTTTTGCTGCATATTCAGTAGGCCTATGCAAAAAGACCATAATTGTTACTACTGAAACAGGGGGGGTGTTTGTACTTCACACTCATTAACAGTGCTTTCCAAAACAAAATGGCAAGACAGATAATCTAGAAAAGAAATTAAACTTGGTTCAAAGACGTGCTTAAATTGTTGTCTGTCACTAGTTTTAGTGAGTTTTGTGCAAACTCTCGCATATTGGAGGAAAAGTCGAAATATGCGATTTTCCGCGTTTCGGCACTGATCTTTAAAACAACATTTCTCTTGAACGAAATGTCGCAGAGACATGAAATTTTCGGTGTTGAGCTACAAATTGTCTCTAATTTAATTAATAAGTGACAAATGTGGATTTTGAAAACTTTTAAATCCTTGTAACGGCCGTCGCTATGAACGCGTTCTTTTTACATTCTTCGCGTAAAATAAGAAATGCGCGTCATGAAATGTGTTCTATTTCAATCATGATGATAAACAAGGATTACGAAAAGTCACCCTGATGAATTATTATTGGGAAAAATGCTTTATTGGCCGAGCAGGCGCCTGAAAAGTCTAGAAATTGTATCCAAAAATCTTCAAAAAGGCAAAAAAATGGGTTTTTAAGTTAATAGGCATTGTTAATCTGCATGAAGCCGTTTTGCTGCATATTCAGTAGGCCTATGCAAAAAGACCATAATTGTTACTACTGAAACAGGGGGGTGTTTGTACTTCACACTCATTAACAGTGCTTTCCAAAACAAAATGGCAAGACAGATAATCTAGAAAAGAAATTAAACTTGGTTCAAAGACGTGCTTAAATTGTTGTCTGTCACTAGTTTTAGTGAGTTTTGTGCAAACTCGCATATTGGAGGAAAAGTCGAAATATGCGATTTTCCGCGTTTCGGCACTGATCTTTAAAACAACATTTCTCTTGAACGAAATGTCGCAGAGACATGACATTTTCGGTGTTGAGCTACAAATTGTCTCTAATTTAATTAATAAGTGACAAATGTGGATTTTGAAAACTTTTAAATCCTTATAAGGGGCGCAACACTAAATCACTACGCATTTTATGTAAGAACGAAATTCGGCTAATATAGTCCATAGTGAGTATGAGATTGTAGCGACCATATCTACCGACATGTTCACTTTAAATCACTCAATATCAGCTCATATAAATTCGACAAGTGTCTTCAATGATAACATGCAGAAAAAACCGGACATTTTATCTCAAAAGCAATTCTCTGTGGCGAATGAAGACAACTTCCGATTTTGAAATGTGAGTGGTGAATTTAGTATATTTTTAGGCCATATTTTTTGAACAGCGAAATAGCGAAAAAAGTCAACGGTCATCGATATATGCCGACAAAAGTTTTGGAATCTACAGAAACAGAGCTTTAATTTGATACCAAATTTATTTTGTCAAGTATTGCAGGGACGCCAGGAATGGCGCTCGAAGTAGGCCAAAATCACACGTTATCCTATGGGACGCTTATTTAGTGTTGCGCCCCCTTGTAACGGCCGTCGCTATGAACGCGTTCTTTTACATTCTTCGCGTAAAATAAGAAATGCGCGTCATGAAATGTGTTCTATTTCAATCATGATGATAAACAAGGATTACGAAAAGTCACCCTGATGAATTATTATTGGGAAAAATGCTTTATTGGCCGAGCAGGCGCCTGAAAAGTCTAGAAATTGTATCCAAAATCTTCAAAAGGCTCAAAATGGGTTTTTAAGTTAATAGGCATTGTTAATCTGCATGAAGCCGTTTTGCTGCATATTCAGTAGGCCTATGCAAAAAGACCATAATTGTTACTACTGAAACAGGGGGGTGTTTGTACTTCACACTCATTAACAGTGCTTTCCAAAACAAAATGGCAAGACAGATAATCTAGAAAAGAAATTAAACTTGGTTCAAAGACGTGCTTAAATTGTTGTCTGTCACTAGTTTTAGTGAGTTTTGTGCAAACTCTCGCATATTGGAGGAAAAGTCGAAATATGCGATTTTCCGCGTTTCGGCACTGATCTTTAAAACAACATTTCTCTTGAACGAAATGTCGCAGAGACATGAAATTTTCGGTGTTGAGCTACAAATTGTCTCTAATTTAATTAATAAGTGACAAATGTGGATTTTGAAAACTTTTAAATCCTTGTAACGGCCGTCGCTATGAACGCGTTCTTTTTACATTCTTCGCGTAAAATAAGAAATGCGCGTCATGAAATGTGTTCTATTTCAATCATGATGATAAACAAGGATTACGAAAAGTCACCCTGATGAATTATTATTGGGAAAAATGCTTTATTGGCCGAGCAGGCGCCTGAAAAGTCTAGAAATTGTATCCAAAAATCTTCAAAAAGGCTCAAAATGGGTTTTTAAGTTAATAGGCATTGTTAATCTGCATGAAGCCGTTTTGCTGCATATTCAGTAGGCCTATGCAAAACGATCATAATTGTTACTACTGAAACAGGGGGGTGTTTGTACTTCACACTCATTAACAGTGCTTTCCAAAACAAAATGGCAAGACAGATAAACTAGAAAAGAAATTAAACTTGGTTCAAAGACGTGCTTAAATTGTTGTCTGTCACTAGTTTTAGTGAGTTTTGTGCAAACTCGCATATTGGAGGAAAAGTCGAAATATGCGATTTTCCGCGTTTCGGCACTGATCTTTAAAACAACATTTCTCTTGAACGAAATGTCGCAGAGACATGACATTTTCGGTGTTGAGCTACAAATTGTCTCTAATTTAATTAATAAGTGACAAATGTGGATTTTGAAAACTTTTAAATCCTTATAAGGGGCGCAACACTAAATCACTACGCATTTTATGTAAGAACGAAATTCGGCTGATATAGTCCATAGTGAGTATGAGATTGTAGCGACCATATCTACCGACATGTTCACTTTAAATCACTCAATATCAGCTCATATAAATTCGACAAGTGTCTTCAATGATAACATGCAGAAAAAACCGGACATTTTATCTCAAAAGCAATTCTCTGTGGCGAATGAAGACAACTTCCGATTTTGAAATGTGAGTGGTGAATTTAGTATATTTTTAGGCCATATTTTTGCACCGCGAAATAGCGAAAAAAGTCAACGGTCATCGATATATGCCGACAAAAGTTTTGGAATCTACAGAAACAGAGCTTTAATTTGATACCAAATTTATTTTGTCAAGTATTGCAGGGACGCCAGGAATGGCGCTCGAAGTAGGCCAAAATCACACGTTATCCTATGGGACGCTTATTTAGTGTTGCGCCCCTTGTAACGGCCGTCGCTATGAACGCGTTCTTTTTACATTCTTCGCGTAAAATAAGAAATGCGCGTCATGAAATGTGTTCTATTTCAATCATGATGATAAACAAGGATTACGAAAAGTCACCCTGATGAATTATTATTGGGAAAAATGCTTTATTGGCCGAGCAGGCGCCTGAAAAGTCTAGAAATTGTATCCAAAAATCTTCAAAAAGGCTCAAAAATGGGTTTTAAGTTAATAGGCATTGTTAATCTGCATGAAGCCGTTTTGCTGCATATTCAGTAGGCCTATGCAAAAAGACCAGAATTGTTACTACTGAAACAGGGGGGTGTTTGTACTTCACACTCATTAACAGTGCTTTCCAAAACAAAATGGCAAGACAGATAATCTAGAAAAGAAATTAAACTTGGTTCAAAGACGTGCTTAAATTGTTGTCTGTCACTAGTTTTAGTGAGTTTTGTGCAAACTCGCATATTGGAGGAAAAGTCGAAATATGCGATTTTCCGCGTTTCGGCACTGATCTTTAAAACAACATTTCTCTTGAACGAAATGTCGCAGAGACATGAAATTTTCGGTGTTGAGCTACAAATTGTCTCTAATTTAATTAATAAGTGACAAATGTGGATTTTGAAAACTTTTAAATCCTTGTAACGGCCGTCGCTATGAACGCGTTCTTTTTACATTCTTCGCGTAAAATAAGAAATGCGCGTCATGAAATGTGTTCTATTTCAATCATGATGATAAACAAGGATTACGAAAAGTCACCCTGATGAATTATTATTGGGAAAAATGCTTTATTGGCCGAGCAGGCGCCTGAAAAGTCTAGAAATTGTATCCAAAAATCTTCAAAAAGGCTCAAAAATGGGTTTTTAAGTTAATAGGCATTGTTAATCTGCATGAAGCCGTTTTGCTGCATATTCAGTAGGCCTATGCAAAAAAGACCATAATTGTTACTACTGAAACAGGGGGGTGTTTGTACTTCACACTCATTAACAGTGCTTTCCAAAACAAAATGGCAAGACAGATAATCTAGAAAAGAAATTAAACTTGGTTCAAAGACGTGCTTAAATTGTTGTCTGTCACTAGTTTTAGTGAGTTTTGTGCAAACTCTCGCATATTGGAGGAAAAGTCGAAATATGCGATTTTCCGCGTTTCGGCACTGATCTTTAAAACAACATTTCTCTTGAACGAAATGTCGCAGAGACATGACATTTTCGGTGTTGAGCTACAAATTGTCTCTAATTTAATTAATAAAAGTGACAAATGTGGATTTTGAAAACTTTTAAATCCTTATAAGGGGCGCAACACTAAATCACTACGCATTTTATGTAAGAACGAAATTCGGCTGATATAGTCCATAGTGAGTATGAGATTGTAGCGACCATATCTACCGACATGTTCACTTTAAATCACTCAATATCAGCTCATATAAATTCGACAAGTGTCTTCAATGATAACATGCAGAAAAAACCGGACATTTTATCTCAAAAGCAATTCTCTGTGGCGAATGAAGACAACTTCCGATTTTGAAATGTGAGTGGTGAATTTAGTATATTTTTAGGCCATATTTTTTGCACCGCGAAATAGCGAAAAAAGTCAACGGTCATCGATATATGCCGACAAAAGTTTTGGAATCTACAGAAACAGAGCTTTAATTTGATACCAAATTTATTTTGTCAAGTATTGCAGGGACGCCAGGAATGGCGCTCGAAGTAGGCCAAAATCACACGTTATCCTATGGGACGCTTATTTAGTGTTGCGTCTCCTTGTAACGGCCGTCGCTATGAACGCGTTCTTTTTACATTCTTCGCGTAAAATAAGAAATGCGCGTCATGAAATGTGTTCTATTTCAATCATGATGATAAACAAGGATTACGAAAAGTCACCCTGATGAATTATTATTGGGAAAAATGCTTTATTGGCCGAGCAGGCGCCTGAAAAGTCTAGAAATTGTATCCAAAAATCTTCAAAAGGCTCAAAATGGGTTTTTAAGTTAATAGGCATTGTTAATCTGCATGAAGCCGTTTTGCTGCATATTCAGTAGGCCTATGCAAAAAAGACCATAATTGTTACTACTGAAACAGGGGGGTGTTTGTACTTCACACTCATTAACAGTGCTTTCCAAAACAAAATGGCAAGACAGATAATCTAGAAAAGAAATTAAACTTGGTTCAAAGACGTGCTTAAATTGTTGTCTGTCACTAGTTTTAGTGAGTTTTGTGCAAACTCTCGCATATTGGAGGAAAAGTCGAAATATGCGATTTTCCGCGTTTCGGCACTGATCTTTAAAACAACATTTCTCTTGAACGAAATGTCGCAGAGACATGAAATTTTCGGTGTTGAGCTACAAATTGTCTCTAATTTAATTAATAAGTGACAAATGTGGATTTTGACAACTTTTAAATCCTTGTAACGGCCGTCGCTATGAACGCGTTCTTTTACATTCTTCGCGTAAAATAAGAAATGCGCGTCATGAAATGTGTTCTATTTCAATCATGATGATAAACAAGGATTACGAAAAGTCACCCTGATGAATTATTATTGGGAAAAATGCTTTATTGGCCGAGCAGGCGCCTGAAAAGTCTAGAAATTGTATCCAAAAATCTTCAAAAAGGCTCAAAATGGGTTTTAAGTTAATAGGCATTGTTAATCTGCATGAAGCCGTTTTGCTGCATATTCAGTAGGCCTATGCAAAAAGACCATAATTGTTACTACTGAAACAGGGGGGTGTTTGTACTTCACACTCATTAACAGTGCTTTCCAAAACAAAATGGCAAGACAGATAATCTAGAAAAGAAATTAAACTTGGTTCAAAGACGTGCTTAAATTGTTGTCTGTCACTAGTTTTAGTGAGTTTTGTGCAAACTCTCGCATATTGGAGGAAAAGTCGAAATATGCGATTTTCCGCGTTTCGGCACTGATCTTTAAAACAACATTTCTCTTGAACGAAATGTCGCAGAGACATGACATTTTCGGTGTTGAGCTACAAATTGTCTCTAATTTAATTAATAAGTGACAAATGTGGATTTTGAAAACTTTTAAATCCTTATAAGGGGCGCAACACTAAATCACTACGCATTTTATGTAAGAACGAAATTCGGCTAATATAGTCCATAGTGAGTATGAGATTGTAGCGACCATATCTACCGACATGTTCACTTTAAATCACTCAATATCAGCTCATATAAATTCGACAAGTGTCTTCAATGATAACATGCAGAAAAAAAAGGACATTTTATCTCAAAAGCAATTCTCTGTGGAGGATGAAGACAACTTCCGATTTTGAAATGTGAGTGGTGAATTTAGTATATTTTTAGGCCATATTTTTGCACCGCGAAATAGCGAAAAAGTCAACGGTCATCGATATATGCCGACAAAAGTTTTGGAATCTACAGAAACAGAGCTTTAATTTGATACCAAATTTATTTTGTCAAGTATTGCAGGGACGCCAGGAATGGCGCTCGAAGTAGGCCAAAATCACACGTTATCCTATGGGACGCTTATTTAGTGTTGCGCCCCTTGTAACGGCCGTCGCTATGAACGCGTTCTTTTTACATTCTTCGCGTAAAATAAGAAATGCGCGTCATGAAATGTGTTCTATTTCAATCATGATGATAAACAAGGATTACGAAAAGTCACCCTGATGAATTATTATTGGGAAAAATGCTTTATTGGCCGAGCAGGCGCCTGAAAAGTCTAGAAATTGTATCCAAAAATCTTCAAAAAGGCTCAAAATGGGTTTTTAAGTTAATAGGCATTGTTAATCTGCATGAAGCCGTTTTGCTGCATATTCAGTAGGCCTATGCAAAAGACCATAATTGTTACTACTGAAACAGGGGGGGGTGTTTGTACTTCACACTCATTAACAGTGCTTTCCAAAACAAAATGGCAAGACAGATAATCTAGAAAAGAAATTAAACTTGGTTCAAAGACGTGCTTAAATTGTTGTCTGTCACTAGTTTTAGTGAGTTTTGTGCAAACTCTCGCATATTGGAGGAAAAGTCGAAATATGCGATTTTCCGCGTTTCGGCACTGATCTTTAAAACAACATTTCTCTTGAACGAAATGTCGCAGAGACATGAAATTTTCGGTGTTGAGCTACAAATTGTCTCTAATTTAATTAATAAGTGACAAATGTGGATTTTGAAAACTTTTAAATCCTTGTAACGGCCGTCGCTATGAACGCGTTCTTTTTACATTCTTCGCGTAAAATAAGAAATGCGCGTCATGAAATGTGTTCTATTTCAATCATGATGATAAACAAGGATTACGAAAAGTCACCCTGATGAATTATTATTGGGAAAAATGCTTTATTGGCCGAGCAGGCGCCTGAAAAGTCTAGAAATTGTATCCAAAATCTTCAAAAGGCTCAAAAATGGGTTTTAAGTTAATAGGCATTGTTAATCTGCATGAAGCCGTTTTGCTGCATATTCAGTAGGCCTATGCAAAAAGACCATAATTGTTACTACGGAAAGAGGGGGGGGGGTGTTTGTACTTCACACTCATTAACAGTGCTTTCCAAAACAAAATGGCAAGACAGATAATCTAGAAAAGAAATTAAACTTGGTTCAAAGACGTGCTTAAATTGTTGTCTGTCACTAGTTTTAG
Source organism: Amphiura filiformis (assembly GCF_039555335.1). NCBI lineage: Eukaryota > Metazoa > Echinodermata > Ophiuroidea > Amphilepidida > Amphiuridae > Amphiura > Amphiura filiformis. The sequence continues at coordinate 82,531,875 of NC_092630.1, read as the reverse complement.
TGAGTTTTGTGCAAACTCTCGCATATTGGAGGAAAAGTCGAAATATGCGATTTTCCGCGTTTCGGCACTGATCTTTAAAACAACATTTCTCTTGAACGAAATGTCGCAGAGACATGACATTTTCGGTGTTGAGCTACAAATTGTCTCTAATTTAATTAATAAGTGACAAATGTGGATTTTGAAAACTTTTAAATCCTTATAAGGGGCGCAACACTAAATCACTACGCATTTTATGTAAGAACGAAATTCGGCTAATATAGTCCATAGTGAGTATGAGATTGTAGCGACCATATCTACCGACATGTTCACTTTAAATCACTCAATATCAGCTCATATAAATTCGACAAGTGTCTTCAATGATAACATGCAGAAAAAACCGGACATTTTATCTCAAAAGCAATTCTCTGTGGCGAATGAAGACAACTTCCGATTTTGAAATGTGAGTGGTGAATTTAGTATATTTTTAGGCCATATTTTTTGCACCGCGAAATAGCGAAAAAAGTCAACGGTCATCGATATATGCCGACAAAAGTTTTGGAATCTACAGAAACAGAGCTTTAATTTGATACCAAATTTATTTTGTCAAGTATTGCAGGGACGCCAGGAATGGCGCTCGAAGTAGGCCAAAATCACACGTTATCCTATGGGACGCTTATTTAGTGTTGCGCCCCTTGTAACGGCCGTCGCTATGAACGCGTTCTTTTTACATTCTTCGCGTAAAATAAGAAATGCGCGTCATGAAATGTGTTCTATTTCAATCATGATGATAAACAAGGATTACGAAAAGTCACCCTGATGAATTATTATTGGGAAAAATGCTTTATTGGCCGAGCAGGCGCCTGAAAAGTCTAGAAATTGTATCCAAAAATCTTCAAAAAGGCTCAAAATGGGTTTTTAAGTTAATAGGCATTGTTAATCTGCATGAAGCCGTTTTGCTGCATATTCAGTAGGCCTATGCAAAAAGACCATAATTGTTACTACTGAAACAGGGGGGTGTTTGTACTTCACACTCATTAACAGTGCTTTCCAAAACAAAATGGCAAGACAGATAATCTAGAAAAGAAATTAAACTTGGTTCAAAGACGTGCTTAAATTGTTGTCTGTCACTAGTTTTAGTGAGTTTTGTGCAAACTCTCGCATATTGGAGGAAAAGTCGAAATATGCGATTTTCCGCGTTTCGGCACTGATCTTTAAAACAACATTTCTCTTGAACGAAATGTCGCAGAGACATGAAATTTTCGGTGTTGAGCTACAAATTGTCTCTAATTTAATTAATAAGTGACAAATGTGGATTTTGAAAACTTTTAAATCCTTGTAACGGCCGTCGCTATGAACGCGTTCTTTTACATTCTTCGCGTAAAATAAGAAATGCGCGTCATGAAATGTGTTCTATTTCAATCATGATGATAAACAAGGATTACGAAAAGTCACCCTGATGAATTATTATTGGGAAAAATGCTTTATTGGCCGAGCAGGCGCCTGAAAAGTCTAGAAATTGTATCCAAAAATCTTCAAAAGGCTCAAAATGGGTTTTTAAGTTAATAGGCATTGTTAATCTGCATGAAGCCGTTTTGCTGCATATTCAGTAGGCCTATGCAAAAAGACCATAATTGTTACTACTGAAACAGGGGGGTGTTTGTACTTCACACTCATTAACAGCAAGTGCTTTCCAAAACAAAATGGCAAGACAGATAATCTAGAAAAGAAATTAAACTTGGTTCAAAGACGTGCTTAAATTGTTGTCTGTCACTAGTTTTAGTGAGTTTTGTGCAAACTCTCGCATATTGGAGGAAAAGTCGAAATATGCGATTTTCCGCGTTTCGGCACTGATCTTTAAAACAACATTTCTCTTGAACGAAATGTCGCAGAGACATGACATTTTCGGTGTTGAGCTACAAATTGTCTCTAATTTAATTAATAAGTGACAAATGTGGATTTTGAAAACTTTTAAATCCTTATAAGGGGCGCAACACTAAATCACTACGCATTTTATGTAAGAACGAAATTCGGCTAATATAGTCCATAGTGAGTATGAGATTGTAGCGACCATATCTACCGACATGTTCACTTTAAATCACTCAATATCAGCTCATATAAATTCGACAAGTGTCTTCAATGATAACATGCAGAAAAAACCGGACATTTTATCTCAAAAGCAATTCTCTGTGGCGAATGAAGACAACTTCCGATTTTGAAATGTGAGTGGTGAATTTAGTATATTTTTAGGCCATATTTTTTGCACCGCGAAATAGCGAAAAAGTCAACGGTCATCGATATATGCCGACAAAAGTTTTGGAATCTACAGTAACAGAGCTTTAATTTGATACCAAATTTATTTTGTCAAGTATTGCAGGGACGCCAGGAATGGCGCTCGAAGTAGGCCAAAATCACACGTTATCCTATGGGACGCTTATTTAGTGTTGCGCCCCTTGTAACGGCCGTCGCTATGAACGCGTTCTTTTTACATTCTTCGCGTAAAATAAGAAATGCGCGTCATGAAATGTGTTCTATTTCAATCATGATGATAAACAAGGATTACGAAAAGTCACCCTGATGAATTATTATTGGGAAAAATGCTTTATTGGCCGAGCAGGCGCCTGAAAAGTCTAGAAATTGTATCCAAAAATCTTCAAAAAGGCTCAAAATGGGTTTTAAGTTAATAGGCATTGTTAATCTGCATGAAGCCGTTTTGCTGCATATTCAGTAGGCCTATGCAAAAAGACCATAATTGTTACTACTGAAACAGGGGGGTGTTTGTACTTCACACTCATTAACAGTGCTTTCCAAAACAAAATGGCAAGACAGATAATCTAGAAAAGAAATTAAACTTGGTTCAAAGACGTGCTTAAATTGTTGTCTGTCACTAGTTTTAGTGAGTTTTGTGCAAACTCTCGCATATTGGAGGAAAAGTCGAAATATGCGATTTTCCGCGTTTCGGCACTGATCTTTAAAACAACATTTCTCTTGAACGAAATGTCGCAGAGACATGAAATTTTCGGTGTTGAGCTACAAATTGTCTCTAATTTAATTAATAAGTGACAAATGTGGATTTTGAAAACTTTTAAATCCTTGTAACGGCCGTCGCTATGAACGCGTTCTTTTTACATTCTTCGCGTAAAATAAGAAATGCGCGTCATGAAATGTGTTCTATTTCAATCATGATGATAAACAAGGATTACGAAAAGTCACCCTGATGAATTGTTATTGGGAAAAATGCTTTATTGGCCGAGCAGGCGCCTGAAAAGTCTAGAAATTGTATCCAAAAATCTTCAAAAAGGCTCAAAATGGGTTTTTAAGTTAATAGGCATTGTTAATCTGCATGAAGCCGTTTTGCTGCATATTCAGTAGGCCTATGCAAAAAGACCATAATTGTTACTACTGAAACAGGGGGGTGTTTGTACTTCACACTCATTAACAGTGCTTTCCAAAACAAAATGGCAAGACAGATAATCTAGAAAAGAAATTAAACTTGGTTCAAAGACGTGCTTAAATTGTTGTCTGTCACTAGTTTTAGTGAGTTTTGTGCAAACTCTCGCATATTGGAGGAAAAGTCGAAATATGCGATTTTCCGCGTTTCGGCACTGATCTTTAAAACAACATTTCTCTTGAACGAAATGTCGCAGAGACATGACATTTTCGGTGTTGAGCTACAAATTGTCTCTAATTTAATTAATAAGTGACAAATGTGGATTTTGAAAACTTTTAAATCCTTATAAGGGGCGCAACACTAAATCACTACGCATTTTATGTAAGAACGAAATTCGGCTAATATAGTCCATAGTGAGTATGAGATTGTAGCGACCATATCTACCGACATGTTCACTTTAAATCACTCAATATCAGCTCATATAAATTCGACAAGTGTCTTCAATGATAACATGCAGAAAAAACCGGACATTTTATCTCAAAAGCAATTCTCTGTGGCGAATGAAGACAACTTCCGATTTTGAAATGTGAGTGGTGAATTTAGTATATTTTTAGGCCATATTTTTTGCACCGCGAAATAGCGAAAAAAGTCAACGGTCATCGATATATGCCGACAAAAGTTTTGGAATCTACAGAAACAGAGCTTTAATTTGATACCAAATTTATTTTGTCAAGTATTGCAGGGACGCCAGGAATGGCGCTCGAAGTCGGCCAAAATCACACGTTATCCTATGGGACGCTTATTTAGTGTTGCGCCCCATTGTAACGGCCGTCGCTATGAACGCGTTCTTTTACATTCTTCGCGTAAAATAAGAAATGCGCGTCATGAAATGTGTTCTATTTCAATCATGATGATAAACAAGGATTACGAAAAGTCACCCTGATGAATTATTATTGGGAAAAATGCTTTATTGGCCGAGCAGGCGCCTGAAAAGTCTAGAAATTGTATCCAAAAATCTTCAAAAAGGCTCAAAAATGGGTTTTAAGTTAATAGGCATTGTTAATCTGCATGAAGCCGTTTTGCTGCATATTCAGTAGGCCTATGCAAAAAGACCATAATTGTTACTACTGAAACAGGGGGGTGTTTGTACTTCACACTCATTAACAGTGCTTTCCAAAACAAAATGGCAAGACAGATAATCTAGAAAAGAAATTAAACTTGGTTCAAAGACGTGCTTAAATTGTTGTCTGTCACTAGTTTTAGTGAGTTTTGTGCAAACTCTCGCATATTGGAGGAAAAAGTCGAAATATGCGATTTTCCGCGTTTCGGCACTGATCTTTAAAACAACATTTCTCTTGAACGAAATGTCGCAGAGACATGAAATTTTCGGTGTTGAGCTACAAATTGTCTCTAATTTAATTAATAAGTGACAAATGTGGATTTTGAAAACTTTTAAATCCTTGTAACGGCCGTCGCTATGAACGCGTTCTTTTTACATTCTTCGCGTAAAATAAGAAATGCGCGTCATGAAATGTGTTCTATTTCAATCATGATGATAAACAAGGATTACGAAAAGTCACCCTGATGAATTATTATTGGGAAAAATGCTTTATTGGCCGAGCAGGCGCCTGAAAAGTCTAGAAATTGTATCCAAAAATCTTCAAAAAGGCTCAAAAATGGGTTTTTAAGTTAATAGGCATTGTTAATCTGCATGAAGCCGTTTTGCTGCATATTCAGTAGGCCTATGCAAAAAGACCATAATTGTTACTACTGAAACAGGGGGGGGTGTTTGTACTTCACACTCATTAACAGTGCTTTCCAAAACAAAATGGCAAGACAGATAATCTAGAAAAGAAATTAAACTTGGTTCAAAGACGTGCTTAAATTGTTGTCTGTCACTAGTTTTAGTGAGTTTTGTGCAAACTCTCGCATATTGGAGGAAAAGTCGAAATATGCGATTTTCCGCGTTTCGGCACTGATCTTTAAAACAACATTTCTCTTGAACGAAATGTCGCAGAGACATGACATTTTCGGTGTTGAGCTACAAATTGTCTCTAATTTAATTAATAAGTGACAAATGTGGATTTTGAAAATTTTAAATCCTTATAAGGGGCGCAACACTAAATCACTACGCATTTTATGTAAGAACGAAATTCGGCTAATATAGTCCATAGTGAGTATGAGATTGTAGCGACCATATCTACCGACATGTTCACTTTAAATCACTCAATATCAGCTCATATAAATTCGACAAGTGTCTTCAATGATAACATGCAGAAAAAACCGGACATTTTATCTCAAAAGCAATTCTCTGTGGCGAATGAAGACAACTTCCGATTTTGAAATGTGAGTGGTGAATTTAGTATATTTTTAGGCCATATTTTTGCACCGCGAAATAGCGAAAAAGTCAACGGTCATCGATATATGCCGACAAAAGTTTTGGAATCTACAGAAACAGAGCTTTAATTTGATACCAAATTTATTTTGTCAAGTATTGCAGGGACGCCAGGAATGGCGCTCGAAGTAGGCCAAAATCACACGTTATCCTATGGGACGCTTATTTAGTGTTGCGCCCGCTTGTACCGGCCGTCGCTATGAACGCGTTCTTTTTACATTCTTCGCGTAAAATAAGAAATGCGCGTCATGAAATGTGTTCTATTTCAATCATGATGATAAACAAGGATTACGAAAAGTCACCCTGATGAATTATTATTGGGAAAAATGCTTTATTGGCCGAGCAGGCGCCTGAAAAGTCTAGAAATTGTATCCAAAAATCTTCAAAAAGGCTCAAAAATGGGTTTTTAAGTTAATAGGCATTGTTAATCTGCATGAAGCCGTTTTGCTGCATATTCAGTAGGCCTATGCAAAAAGACCATAATTGTTACTACTGAAACAGGGGTGTGTTTGTACTTCACACTCATTAACAGTGCTTTCCAAAACAAAATGGCAAGACAGATAATCTAGAAAAGAAATTAAACTTGGTTCAAAGACGTGCTTAAATTGTTGTCTGTCACTAGTTTTAGTGAGTTTTGTGCAAACTCTCGCATATTGGAGGAAAAGTCGAAATATGCGATTTTCCGCGTTTCGGCACTGATCTTTAAAACAACATTTCTCTTGAACGAAATGTCGCAGAGACATGAAATTTTCGGTGTTGAGCTACAAATTGTCTCTAATTTAATTAATAAGTGACAAATGTGGATTTTGAAAACTTTTAAATCCTTGTAACGGCCGTCGCTATGAACGCGTTCTTTTTACATTCTTCGCGTAAAATAAGAAATGCGCGTCATGAAATGTGTTCTATTTCAATCATGATGATAAACAAGGATTACGAAAAGTCACCCTGATGAATTATTATTGGGAAAAATGCTTTATTGGCCGAGCAGGCGCCTGAAAAGTCTAGAAATTGTATCCAAAAATCTTCAAAAAGGCTCAAAATGGGTTTTTAAGTTAATAGGCATTGTTAATCTGCATGAAGCCGTTTTGCTGCATATTCAGTAGGCCTATGCAAAAAGACCATAATTGTTACTACTGAAACAGGGGGGTGTTTGTACTTCACACTCATTAACAGTGCTTTCCAAAACAAAATGGCAAGACAGATAATCTAGAAAAGAAATTAAACTTGGTTCAAAGACGTGCTTAAATTGTTGTCTGTCACTAGTTTTAGTGAGTTTTGTGCAAACTCTCGCATATTGGAGGAAAAGTCGAAATATGCGATTTTCCGCGTTTCGGCACTGATCTTTAAAACAACATTTCTCTTGAACGAAATGTCGCAGAGACATGACATTTTCGGTGTTGAGCTACAAATTGTCTCTAATTTAATTAATAAGTGACAAATGTGGATTTTGAAAACTTTTAAATCCTTATAAGGGGCGCAACACTAAATCACTACGCATTTTATGTAAGAACGAAATTCGGCTAATATAGTCCATAGTGAGTATGTGATTGTAGCGACCATATCTACCGACATGTTCACTTTAAATCACTCAATATCAGCTCATATAAATTCGACAAGTGTCTTCAATGATAACATGCAGAAAAAACCGGACATTTTATCTCAAAAGCAATTCTCTGTGGCGAATGAAGACAACTTCCGATTTTGAAATGTGAGTGGTGAATTTAGTATATTTTAGGCCATATTTTTGCACCGCGAAATAGCGAAAAAAAGTCAACGGTCATCGATATATGCCGACAAAAGTTTTGGAATCTACAGAAACAGAGCTTTAATTTGATACCAAATTTATTTTGTCAAGTATTGCAGGGACGCCAGGAATGGCGCTCGAAGTAGGCCAAAATCACACGTTATCCTATGGGACGCTTATTTAGTGTTGCGCCCCCTTCACCTGCCAGCACAACCCGATGACCGTGCGTAAGCAGTTGAAGGACTGGTGGATCAAGTCTAATTTACATCCTGCTTTTCATTCAGGTTAAAGGTCACCATACGACCAACATGCTGATGATGCAATCATGTAATTCAAGTAAAATATTAATGCTTCAAATGTTCACATAATTTGTTCACAAATATATATAAATTAAAATTTCTATATATTTTAACAACGATTCATTACCAGTTTAAAAAAAGAATATGTGTCTAACACAAGACATAAACATTACTTAACCAGCTGTAGTCAAGAATAAAAACATGTACTGTCCGTTAATATCACAATAATGTTTTCGGGGATTGCCCATTTTATTTTGTTTTTGGGATGAGGTCATGGTTTATATTGGACAGCAACACGACCAACCAAGCGAAAGGGGCAATGCGTGTGGATCTTGGCGGTCGGGGTGTGTGGGGGTGTGTGGGGGTGGGGGGGCTGATCTAATGCTTTTAGCTGATTTCAGCTATTTTTATCGCCAAAATCGACGCGTTTTCAGTTTTATTTTATAACTCCAGCCCATAGATAGTGTAAAAAATATATAGGCCAATCATAAATGACCCCCTATTTTTGGTACAAAAATTTCATGGCCCCATAGGCGTAGATCCGGGTGGGGGATAAATCCCCAATATTTTGCCAGGGGCCCGCACCATACAATCATCCCCCCAATGTCGGACCCTGTATTGGGTTTCTGAACAAATTAACATCATATTTGGCCATTTTAGGGAACGTTCATAAATACTGGGGGGCAAGGGGGCCTGGAAAATTTTGATTTCGGTATGTCAAAACTTTTGACCCCCCCCCCCCCCTGTCTGTAGGCCTATGTTAAACTGTATTTAGAACCCCCCCCTCTCTTTATGGACTGAAAACTTTTTGACCCCCCCCTTTTTGTATAGGCCTACATCCAAACTTTTTACCCCCCCCCCACACACACATAATGAAGGTATACTTAAAAATACTCTCTGTTTTTGTTTCCACTGTAGTAGGTAGGCCTAATGCTTTCACTAGTGGATTAAACTTATTTACAAATGCAGTTTCAACTTTGTTACAAATTAAAACAAAACAGATCTGTATGTAGGGCCAACAATACACTTATCATTTATCAGTGTCACTCTTACATGCCTTATGTCTATAAGATTGCCCATAAGTTCATGACATCATAGAATATAAATAAATTGCTTTCAAATCAGGTTTCAAAAGTCATATCAAAACGTTAGGGTACCCTAGCGTCATTGATCATTTTCTTATTTCATTCCATTAACAACCGTCCACTGACATCAACAAAATTCAGACATTTTCTCAAAACATTTGTATTACTAACCCCACAACTTCGACCCCGGGGGGGTCACTCCCACTGTGGCCTGTACACCATCCGCGATAATCAACTTTTGAAAAGCACCCTAAACAAGGATTTAACCCTTGGCTAAAACGACACCCTAAACAGGGATTTCATTCCTAACATCAAATTTCATACCCTAAATTTTATTTCCGCGTATTTAGAAATTGCAATTTTGCTACCCTTTTTTCCAATTTTTCATGTTTTTGACACCCTAAACGCGATACGCGCGTATCGTGCCTACCCACGTAAAGCGACCCTTTTTACGCGTTTTCATTATCGCGGATGGTGTACGGGCCACAATGGGAGTGACCCCCCCGGGACTTCGACATTATTAGTCGTATATCATGCTTCTTCATACCAAAACAATCACGAGAATGTCCTGTAATTTAAAATCGCATCGAAAACAATGTAGATGATATTGTTTACTCGCAAATAATTTTTATTCACCATCGCCTATGTATTACAAATGCTCCGATCTGTGCCTGAGATCCGCGTTTTCAGCTTTTCTACTGCTTTTCTATGTATTTTGACCATTTATCTCAAAACGTTACAACGTCGTGGCACCATTTGTATACCTGCTTCCTTTTATCCAATTGAAGCTTGGGATGTTTCCAAGCTTCTCATCTAATAAAGAATCTGATTTGCCAAGTATCTCACTCGCTTATAGCGAAAAAACTATAAAAGGAGTATATGAACTTCTGAAGCAAAACCCCATATCACCTCTGCATGAACCAGGTATATTGGTCTCTCCGCAATCTGTATACAGTGCGTGCAGTGACACGGTTGGTATGCTGAGATTTCACCAAAGGTTAAGGATGGTAATCTGAGAATGCATAGAGCCATACACAGAGATTGGGTTTGACCCTGTGATCCCTATAAGCAGTGTTGGAAAGAAGTAATAAGTCGCAGTGTGCAAAGGGTCTCTCACAGCTAAAACGTTTTGATATGTATTGCACGGATGTATCAGGAGCGTGGCCAGCTTTCTTGGTGGGGGGGAAATAAAATTTCAGGGCACAGACGCGACGAAACACAATTGCAGTTGCTTTACATACATATACCGGTTTTGTTTTTAGAGAGACTGTACAGTCTTCGAGCTTCAAAACAAGGCTTTACTGGATGCGAGTTTAAGTAGTTTATTCCATTTTTGCACCATATTTCAACAGTTTAGCTTCAAAATGGCACAATTTTTCTTGCGATTAGCATGCATTTTTACCATAAACTTATTATGTCGCCAAATGGTTTAGGCTATTTCAAGAAATGTTTTCCAACCCCACCCCATGTCAAAAAGAAATCTACACTATGCAGAGTCAGAAAGTGAAAATCGCCCACTAAGGGGTGGTGCAATAATTATGTGTAGGCCTACCCCAGGGTGGTGAATTCTCAAAATGGTCTGCCAAAAATCGCCCCCCCCCCGCTTTGGCCGTACCATAAAAAATCTTTGTCCCCCCCTTTTGATGTGCCAAAAAACCTTTGCCCCCCTTTTGGTGTGCCAAAAAATCTTTGCCCCATCCCCCCTCTACACATGCAAGATTTTTGGGAACCTGAATTTAAAACTTTAAATTGTCTTTATCATATAATGCGAGCACAGCGAGCAGGACATTTTGCATATTTGAACGTGTTTTTAACGTTTTCCTACACCTTTTAGGGCGTAATATAGAAACGGTGCCCAAAATATCTGTGCCAAAAACCGCTTGCCCTCCCCCCCCCCCCTGCCTTTACCTAGCAAAAATCGCTTCACCCCCCCTTTGACCTGCCAAAAAATGCTTACCCCCCCTCTTTTGGCCTGCCAAAAAATCTTTGTCCCCCTATAATTTACCAGACCCCCGGGGGTACACATAATTATTGCACCACCCCTAAACGGTCTCGGGTCAGGCCGGGGGGTCGGGTAGAAGACCAAACTTTTTAAGTCTCTCACTGTGGTCTCTCACAGCACAGGTCTCTCATAAAAGTTTCTTAAATAGCGCCATCTATTGCTCATGAGACCCATTAAAACTTGGGCAGTAAACTTGCGGAAGTGATATTACTTCCGCATTGAGTCTCGAGACAGTACAGTAAGAAAAGTACAGTGCTATAGTTTTGTCAGTGTGTGCATTTGTTGCTACATCACAGATTGGTGAGTATATTTAATAGTAGGCATATTGCATCTAAAATGTGTTGTTTTTATGTCCAGCCGATGTCATGAGCTGCAGATGAGGTGGCTATAGAGTTTTCCCCTTACAATCGTACTACTGTACTACTCATCATAATAGAGCTTGCTGCATGTGTTCACTGTGTTGTCTAGACTGCGGAACTCAGTCCTCAATGATAGTCAGTCATTTATCTTTTGGTCGTTATATGACTATCATTTGAGGGACTGAGTTGTTATAATATATCTTCCGAGGTGCAATTTCAGACAATAGCTGGGGATTAGTGGGGCAGAGGTTATCTATTGAATCCTTTCATGACCACTGAAGCATAGTCAAGTATGCCAAGGACACTCGGCACAAATTGAAAGACCATCACAAAAGAATGCATGCATGTCAGGTCATCGACACCAATTTGGTGTTTGTTATGACACAAATTTTGTGTCTGTTATGCACCTCGAAATATGTACCTTAAAGTCTGTATCTATGTGTTGTCATAGTTGTGCAGATTGACTGCAGAATAGCTCAGAATATGGGTATCCAGTGACTGGGGTTTTTGTGGTTGTGCATTATCGCGGCAAGTTTAGTTTAGTTAATTTTTATTTAGCTCTGCAATATAATACAAAAATACAGAATAATGATTAAACAAGTAAAAATTTAGCATCAAAATTTAACAAACAAAAATGTGAACAAACCAGCAAATGCCATCCCAGATAAGGAACGGCATACATGTCACAACGCCAAGTTGCTATATCCCATCGAATGCGAGACGTCTCACCCCAAAACACATTCGCCCCAAAAAGGTTCACCCAATACACAATACATACCACGACCAGTTCGCCCCAATTGACTCACTGTGTAACGTTGCGAAGTGTGCATGCGACCAATGCCAATCAATACGATCAATCATAACCGTTCCGTCACGGAGATCATTGTAGCATGATTGTAAGCTCAAATAGAATACGCAATTTCTCGCAGAAACGCGCTTTTTAGTGCTTTTTCGCTAATTTTCAACCACGGAAATCTACTGCTGTGCCGGAAACAGGCCACTTGAACCTCTCCACTTCCGTTACACGCCAATTCAATTACACTACACTCCCGTGCACTTTCGTCCCCATTTTATACCGCGGGTATTGGGGCTGTTGTTGACTGTTTCCTGGTCGATTGCTTGAAGCCCGGCGTGTATATTATAGTATTTAAAGCAAATGGTATGCTGATTGCTGACGGACTGAAGATTGGTACTCGTAACAAAACCATAATGCACGATGATACGCCCGTGTTGCAAAATAAACTTTTGATGTCACACTATATTAGCTTATATTTTCATTAACAATAATTAATTTAATACATGTGTAGGCCTATGTCTGAAATTTAGGCCTTGATTATGTATTTTTATATAATATTAAATCCTCGTGTACTTTATTTTACATAACAATATTATGCTTTCACAAACAAAGGATTTATCTCATTTTACAAATCATGTTAACTTCATATTTTGTATGATATAATAAGTAGTGTTAAACATGTAAATTACTTATCGCCAGTATGGCTATGTAATAATTTACATAATATGGCAAAACAAAACATTATATAAAAAAAATAAAACAAAAAAAAACTCTTGCGAGTTTTGTGTATTTTTATTTTACCGACTCAAACTCAGTTAAAATAAGTTTGTGATGTTCAAAACTTTCAAAACTTGCAGTCCTATAAACATACTAAATAATGAAACTATTAATACTGAAAATATTTGACAAATTTTTCAAAGACAAATGAGCACAACTAGCAAAACAAATGCCAGCAGCAGCTTTGAGATATTTTGTGGGTTCCGTGCTGTGCACTGATTTTTTGCCCCGCGTGTTAGCGGCGGTTGCTGCCACTTGCACGAAAACGCCGGGTGTGATATGTGTTCAATCAACGGTTCCGTGCACCAAGCATAAAAGTACTAGAACACGGCGTACCTTGCTTGACAAGTCCCGGGCCAGCGTCCGCGTGCTTTACACACTGATGTACGATCGATTGCTTGACAAGTCCCCGGATCAAGTAGTCTGCTCTCAATTTGATTAAGACCCGAGAATTACGGGCCGTGTTTTGTGTTTGCGACGAAGGCGTGGGAGGCAGTGCCGCGAAGAAGAAAAATCCAATTATTTTGTTTGCAAAACTGGTTAATCAAAGATATAAATCTAAATTAATAAAATATATCTTTAATTAAAATACTATTATTTTGATTATATAATTTCGTATTTTATATCAGATTCATTTATAAAGGACATACTTCTCTAATATAAATGTATTTTTACAATTTTGATAATTGTGATTGACAGTTATTATGATTCATTTTGTTTTTCTTAATTTTTGCAACTTGCCTGTCAATAGGCGTGTTTCTATTGGGACCATTTACCAGAAAGAGAAAGGGATTAATTCTTCCTGGGCTATCATGATATATAAATCCTCTTGCTCATAGGGATAGGTGTGATATATGTCCCTGTTTTTTACACATTTAGTTTTCTTGTTTGATCTCATTCTGCATAAGACGAACTCAGTTTCATCCCATTCAAACTTGCTCAAACTGTTAATCAATGTAATTTGTCAGTTGAGTATACCCGTAATAATTGTTCATCGAGTGGTTATACTTATTTTATTGAATTCATACTAAAATATGACGACACAGACAACAAAGGTACCATACTGCGCCAATTCACCAATTCAAAGATCTATTTATTTTTGGTAACAAAGGACCACTTCAGTATAGGCCTAACTTCCAAATCTGGGTGTTTGATATACCTAGATTTGGAAGGCGGGTGTGCACATTACTTATTATTTAAATTTGATTATTTAAATTTGATTTAAGGCCCCCTTCGGTTGTTACTGATAATAGTCATTATCAAATATACATTCTAATGTTAACGTTATTATACATTGATGGAAATGCTAGTATTCAACAAAGAATTTATCGGGGATTTTAAAAGCTCTTTAGACTATGCCATAGTCGAATTTTATTAAAAATATGTTATTATTATTCAAGATGAACCCATTTCGTTGAACTCAAAATTATACTGATGTTTATTAAAATTAAAGTATTCAATAGTAAAATGGTCATAAAGAGTTAAAAATATCAGAAGATTAGTGACAATAAAAGTAATTGAATGCAACGCTATCTTGCATAATTATAATGGCTCACTTTAATACTGAACAATTCTGATTTTGGAATCTACCAGTTTATTGATAGCGAACCCCGAAAATCCGACTATGGACTTTGAATTTTAAGCAAAACTTTACCCCGGGACTTTGCTCTCTAAAAACACACTGTCAAGCATACTTGTTTATTAGAGTCACGCGGTAGCCGTGACCAGCAAGTTTTAAAAAAAAAAGACTGATAAAGAAGACTAATAACAGATTCTCCCGCGAGACTATATTTACAGCTAACATTAAAACACTTGACTTCTATTGTTCGATGTTGATTATAAGTAACGCTAAGCTAATGCAGAACACGCTGAACTTCAAAGCTAGTGCCGGTGACTCGAGGTAGATCTGAGACGAATATACCTAAAGGTATTTTAGGTATATTCGTCTCAGGGTAGATATATAGACTATAGTAGACGGTACGCGTGTGAACAGGAAAAATAATGAGTTATATGAAGTTTAAAATGATATCATGCATAAACACGAACAACCTGTATCTTCCAAATATGGGTGTTTGATATAGAGAAGACCTATACTTGCACGCGTCAACAGGGACAATAACGTTTCAAATTATATCGAATCAAAGCCCCTATCAATAAACACGTTACACAAAATTGTTCCATTAATTGGATTTTTTTACCCATGGTAGGTCCAATATCTTAAAAAATAATGAATTTGGCGAGTTCAATGCAGAGAGTTCAATGTAAGCTTGGACATTTTTAAACATTAAATAGGCTATCGCCACTTTTTTTAACATTTTTTAAGTAAAAACAAAATTGAAGAAGAAAAAGTTTGTTCTCAGAGAATAACTAAATTGAGTATCTCTCATCTCGTGTGAAACATTGTATTAGGCCTATATTAAAGCCACGATTTCTCCGTGTTACGGAAAAACGGAAAAATTAACGGAATTCGGGGTTTGCCCACGGAAATTTGAAAATGCCACAAAATAGTAAAAAACTGAGTAAAATGTCTAACTGTTGTGTTGATTTGCAAAATAAAACAAAGAAAGGTGATTATTTGGCAGTAATCAAAACCATTAAACAATCCATTTTAGCATTAATTCTAGGCCTACTACAGTAAAGGGTAATACAAAATACACTTATAAAACATGTTTGTTTTCACTTTTCAGTGCTTTATATTGGAAAATGGAAAATCACGGAAATTGTCCAATTTGTAACACAGAATTTTGTAACACGGAGAAATCGTGGCTTTAGCCTATATTATGTTGTAAAAGAATTCAATGGGAAATAATTTCCATTTCAATTCTAGCGGAAAGAAAACACAAATTGGATTTATGCATAAAAGTAACATTTTCCAATTCCAGCGCCAATTATTTTATTCTGTTCAATACTGTTCATGAAGGTGTGCGTTATGTAACTTAGGGGTGGAGTCCGAGGGTGGAGGGTGTATATTATAAAAATAGTTGTTTTTAAAAGGTTTAGTATGCCTACAACGTCAGAAATCCCATTCTTGCATGAAAAGTATACATACCGGATACATTACCATGCATGAAGATATAATAATGTCTCATACATGCTGCATGCACTGGAAGACACCATTATCATGAGTAGGCCTAATGTTTGAGTATATGGGTGACCGATCATGACGATGTGTGTTATGTGGGGGTGTGTGTGTGTATGGGGGGGGTATAGGCCTACCGGGTGTGGTTGTATAGAGAACAACTAACCAAGCAAAGAAACCAAATTATTTGGGAAAGATTTTCCATTTCAATTATTGGAGAAAGAAAACTCAAATTCAGATTTATGTGCGCAAAAGTAACATTTTCCATTTCCGCGCTCAATGTTTATACTCTGAACGAAGGTGAACTTTATGTGGGGGTGCGTGTGAGCGGGGCGGGGTGTGGAAGGGTGGTATTGTTAAACGTTTAGTATGGCGTCAAAAATCCCACTCCCTACATTAAAAGTATACAGTACCATGCATGATGATATAATAATGTATGTAGGCCTACGTTCAGACGCATGCTGCATGCACTGCAAGACACCATTAAATCTTTTGGCTGCCTGCAGATCTGAACATAATGGGATTTTTCCCACAAAATGGTCTTGGCCCGGGTCTTGGGAGCAAAAAATTTGCCTTTTGCGTGAAAAAAAGAAGGACATGTGGGTAAAGGAGCGCGTTACTAATAATATTTTGGCAAAGGATAACCAAATTAAAATTTGACCGAAATCTTATTAAGGTTAGCCGAGAGTTTTTCATGCGCTTGATTTCAGAGGGCGTAAGTTCATAACAGAAACAGCCATGCAGAAAATGAACAAGCGTGCGGGACGTGAGGCCTACTTACAATAGAATATCGATCCACGGTCAAGACATGAAAAGGCTATGAAACTTGGCTTAGCTCGTGCCCGGAGCTCGGATGCCGGGGGGAGGGTGGCACAAGCCATTTTCGCAATTTTCACAAGGATTTTATAAATTTTAAATTGATTGGGGGCACTTCGTCAAGCTACGCCCTGGAAAATGTGTTGATTTTGAATTTATAGCCTTGATATCTTTGATGAAATCAATGCTGCTATTCCCCTGATTACAATGTAAGGGTAGGCAACAACAACAATATCAAAAAGCAATTATTTGTAAATCGAATTTGGGATGAAAATCAATAAGACAGACTTAGCAGGCCTACAAAGTGAAAAACAATCAATCACGATTCACTGCACTCAGCGAATCAATCAAATAAAACTAAAAAGAAAGGAGCAAGAAAGAATAAAGAAATAGTGAAAAGAGAAAGAAAGAGAGAGAAAGAAAATGAACGAAAAAGAAAGAAAGAAAGAAATGAAAGAAATGAAAAAAAAAGAAATGATAAAAGAAAGGGAGAAAGAAAAGAGGAAAGAAAGGAAGTAAAAATGAGAAAAGAGAAAAAAGAAAAGAAAATTCAGCCACACGGAGACTCGAACCCACAAAAATAGTTCATATTAGATTCCCAGACCAACGCTCTATCCACTCGGCCACAGATCAACTTACACAAATTGACTGTTCTCAAAGCGGATGATATAACTATAATTGGATGCAATTACATATGATTACAATCGCGTCCGCATTATGGCTCTTAGAATAAACACGCATGTCGGCGCTGAAATTTTGAACGAACTGATGGAGGAAAACCTCGTTTTTTGCAAAACTAGCTTCAATTTGGAGTGAAAATCAAATGGAATAGCAATTGGCAGAATGTTGAGAAATAATGTAGGTATTCAGATGTCTAAATTAACGTCTCGTAATCAAGATATCGATAATTTCACAAACCAGCTTTTCTCAAGCAAATTCTCCAAATTTTTCCCCAAAACGGGCTTTTAAAATTTAATCGGTACTGTATTTGGTTCTTCCCCATGGCAACATTATTTCTTTGATCGATTTGTAATACAATACTGAAAAAGAAGAAAACAATCGCTCGGTGTGGATTTATACGGAGCGCACATTTGAAAAAAAAACCTCATGGAGCGTGTTTTTGATCTTGTGAACATGGTGGGTAAAAATGCTTTAAACGAAGGATTTTAAAATTTATTCTAATAATTTGTATATAACACACACAAAAATGTTAAGCTACATCCAATGCACCAACATTTCACTCGCTGCGATATTTGATTACTGAGAAAACTCTGTTTTAGAGAACAACTTTATACGTCTTTTATACGTTTTTTATACGTCTCTTTGTGTAACCTTAATAGACCTACTGGGCTTTAACCAGTTTTGCAAACAAAATCCCAACTTTTTCTTCTTCGCGTGCCTCCCGATATAGGCCTAAAAAACAATTTCAAAAAACGGCCAATAATTCTCGGGGTAGTAAAAACATACTCGATAAAATAGGTAAGTATAAAAAACCCCATATATATGGATGGAAAAGTACATGATCAAAAATAAAATGTTTTCATAACATAAACATAGTCAGCTCAACTGAATCTCGGGGCTGAATCACATGGGTTTCTAAAAAAATTCATAGCATTACACGTTTATAGCACCAGCCAAATTGTTACAAATACTCAACGTTTATTTAAAAACAGCACTGCACAGCTGACTGCATAATGTCTACTGAAAATACAAATTGTATTAGTTATAAACAATGGATTGTAAAACATGACAAATTCATAAAATACATAAATACATTTTAATGGCACAAAATTCATAGAACACCGTCAAATTTGTTTACAAAGATATAGGCCTATAGTAAATAAACAAATTAAACAACACAATGTAAAGTGATTCAATAATTTTATAATAATTAAGATATGATTAATATTATACTAGTACTATTAATAATAATGATAGTTATTTTTATTGTTATCATAAGAAAATAATAATAATACTATAATTTTTACTATAATATTAATTATTATTATATGAATAGGTCGTATTGATTATTCCATAATACATGAATATAAATGCAAACATTGGAAGTTGTATTGATTGACCATATGACCGCATGCACTGCACTCACAGTTTACACAGTGAGTCAATTGGAAGCTTAACTTGTCGTGGTATGTACGTGTATTGGGGCGAACTGGTCGTGGTATGTACGTGTATTGGGGCGAACTGGTAGTGGTATGTACTGGTGTGGGGCGAAACGTCCTGACACCATCCCATCATGGACGTACTAAATAAGTTTATTTAGTACGTCCATGATCCCATACAGTACTACAAATTTTGAATGTTTCAGGACTAAATGTTCTCAAGTTGTAGGAAGTGTCATAGCCTAGGGTGTAGTGGAAACTGTTTTCATTATATTAGTATACCCCGGTATGTTGCAGAATATTAAATTGGCAATCTGTTTGACCTTTGACCTATCCATATATTCATACCTGTGTTTTCATATCACCTTTTGTGGTGAAAAATCAGGCGCGCAGCAAGGAGACAAAAAGTGGGGCGTCCAAAGTTATGAGTTTATATGCAAAGCTGCAAAAAAGTTCAAAATAGTGCAAAAAAGTGGGGCGTCCATGGGCACCCTGTGAAAATGATTATAAATGTGTAATTTGCAATCATTTGTGGAGCTTCGATTTTTTTCGTTTCGACAGCCATAAAGTATGCATTTGAATGCACACTAAACCGTAGCGACACGTACACAGCACTTCTTGGAACTCCCGGTTGGAGTCGTGAGTTGTAATTATTGGAACTGATAAAAGCCTGGCTACATGTGTGTTATGAATGTGAACACATTTTGTTGCAATCTTTTTCACATTATTATTGGGTACCGGTACACTGGACACCCTGTAGTAGTATCAGCCATGGGTGTCGGGTGTAGTGGGTGAATGCGGTGGGGGGGTACCCCAAAGGGCCCTATGAGATGTTGGAATTGATTCTTTTATTTGAATCTCCAGTGGATATTTGGTGCACAGAAACCCTCTAATATTCATTTTGCTTGTGGTTTGCTTGCACAACGCAGAGGTAGGTTGTATCCAGATCTGGGGGGGGTCACAGCACTGTTATACTGGAGTGACCCACAACCACAAGGAGGTGCACACCTGTTGTATGTTTGAGTTCCCGGTTTTGATAATGTTTGCGGCGTATCTCCCCTCAGAAGATGACAAATTTTGTAAAATGAAACCATTTGTAATTGTAAACTTATAGTATTATTGGTTATTATCAGCAATTAACACATCAGTGGGTGGCTGTGGGACTTACTGCCACATGTCGTATGCTTGGGCGATGTGTCTTCTTGGAAAATTAGCAAAATGAAGTTCTAATCTTATGCACCATTTGTAAATACTTTTCTCACCATCCCCCTTCCCATGAAATGTGGGAGTGGGACACTGATTGTAAGCTGGGATTACATAGGGATTGACCGGGTTGGTGGCCGGGAGTGGTGGGTTCAGTGTTTTATATAAATGTGTAATATTCCCGACTTAATAGATACAATGGGGTCAGGCAATGTAATTACTCTGAAAATGACAAGCCCCATCATATGGATCCCCAAATTCCTTGGGATGGTGTGGGGGGGGGAGTACTCGAATTGCATTATCAGTGACATGGTGGTCGGTGCGTGGTTGTGGGACATGCGACACTTCACACATTTATTTTGGGCAAATTTGAGCCACTTTGCCCCAGATGTTCTACCAATCCCCCGGGTTACAGTTTCGGGCACAACCCTGGCAAGGTTCTGGGATAAAGGGTTTAAGTCCTTGGGAAAACCGGTATATGCTTTCAAGTTTAGGTCCTTGAAAATTTATGATGTGTAGAACTAACATACATACACACCCCAAACACACCCCCCATACTCCTACCCACCACACACACCCCTACACACCATTGAGCATTCAGCTCATACAATTATGTTCAGGTATTGCTCCCAATTTAAAAAGGTTGATGCTCTGCAACTCAATGATGTGTAGAACTACCCCCCCCCCCGATACACCCTAATACCCCTACCTACCACACACACCATTACACATTACACACCATTGAGCATTCAGCTCATACAATCATGTTCAGGTATTGCTCCTAATTTAAAAAGGTTGATGCTCTGCAACTCAATTTGCAATTGTATTCATGTAGAACAGTTCAGATCAATTAATTATTTGTCCCCAAGAAAAAGCAATAACTCTTGCTCAGCAATAATTTGCAAATAATGCTGTAATACTGTCAAATGGATCCTTTGTGTATTGAGCAGTAGCCATATTACAGTGATGCAAATTTGATTATAGTGCATCTTTATTCTTATGCTGTATATCTGTTGCTATGGTAATAGGTTGAGATGTTCTCCCTTGCCTGTTATATTTTATGTTGAATCAGGGTTCTCATGTAAGCACTGGGATTTTGTTTCAGTGGCAACTAGATTGATTGATCTACTCCTGAAGACATGCAGTGTTAGTCAAAGATTGCAGTACTTGTAACCTGGACTTGTAAAACATCATTAATTGTTTAGAAATTCTGAACAAGGAACCATGCTGAATGCCAATAAATACTTAATTTGATACAGTGGTTCCGGAACCGGGGGCAATAATCTAAGGTAAAATTCATAATTTTAGGGAAAAAATTTAGGATAAAATTCATAATTTTAAGGTAATATTCATAATTTTTGGTATAATTCAAAATGTAATGCAGAATTCATGTAAAAATGTATGCATTTCAAAAAGACACCCCCTCCAGCACCCACCCCGTGCAGCGTTTCATGTTCCAGAGCAGGACAAAAATGTGGGGCCCCCAATATTAAAAATCTTCCGGAGCCTCTGTGATATATGTGGTAAAAGTATATGAATCGTGAGTCAAGTACCAAATATGGATATTGAGCTTTCTTATTGAAAAGAATTGACAGAAACATTTATTTATGCATCAAAATTGACTTTGTTGCCATTTTGTTAACTTAAAATTATATAGTATTTAGTGATTCTCCTTATTTTTCTTCAAAACGGGCATCAACTTATTCTTACCAGGTACCAGCAATGACCTGTTAACATTCTCTAGGACCATTCTGTCTGTCTGTGACACAATATCTTTGCCATTTTGTCTTTGATTTTGTCTTAGGTTCCCAGAAACTGAGTACGGTACTATTACAAATTGAAAATCAAGGCAAGTTATGCACATGTATGTATTGTGTATTTGAGGTGACAATAATCAGCAGGTAGTCAACCCCTTATACATTACACTAATTGCACCATTTTGCAACATTTTGTCACGTCTGTCCTCCCGGTGCTCCAAATAAGCCAAAATCTATAAAGTCTAGCAGTAAATAACATGCCCGTAACCAGGATTTTTTTCCGCTCGCTACTCTCGCAAATGGGGACTTTTTGGGGATTGGGGTGGCATCTTCCCCAAGCCCCCCTGGTTACGGGCCTGGTAAATAATAAGAAACCTCACAAAATAGGTCATGGTCAGCAGGTCAGTAGAGTTTAGGGAACAAACCAGAAGTTTGATTACGTCATATAAATGAGTCCTTTCGTTAGGGGAGAGGGGTTCAAAAAGTCTGATAATGTTTGTAAAAAAAGTATTGACAATAAGCAAAAAATTAATCCATTTATCTAAAGTTTGGCTAATTTTTTTTTATGGCAAATCACTAAATTTAAAAAGTAAGTGCACCATGTGCAAATTTAATATGAATCATTATGCAATCCTGCCCATCAACTTCCAAATAGATAAATAAGCTGGCATTAATGATGCTGATTTTATCATTCAAATTAAAATGCATTGAACATACAATCAATTGTGATGTGTACAATTATACCATCCATTTATGGCTCTATATAATGAGTTTTACTGTCAAAAGGAATTAAGCAGATTTGTCATATATTCTTATGTTACTTAATGAAATATTGACCTTGCCTTCTAGTTGGTGTATTTTTGCATCAGGAAATATTAATGTACATTGTTTTACAGATAAGAAATACTGCATGTGTATAACATCGGATGATTTAAAATTCCTAATCCCACGCATTGTTGGTTCACGTCATTTGGACAGGTTTTGTTTTTTATTGATAAATACCAAATGGTCATTGCAATTGTGTGTTCATCCCTGCTAGGATGATTTGTTGAAATTTAAACAAAAATGAAGCAAGGAATTGAATTGATTTATAAAGTCTGCACAAAACGTAACTCAGCTGTTATATATACGCCTATAGATTCAGAACTAATAATTGTTTTCACAATATTTCAACATAAAAAGAAGGATGATTTATTTACACGCATTTTGATACCCCATTTGTCCAATTTTGTTCAATATTGTCAATACAGCAGTGTTTTGAAAGAAAAATACCCCAATTTAAAAGTTGCAGTTATTTGTATTGATTCGAAGTAAGAGCGAAGATAATGGCGGGCTTTACGTGTTTACAGTGCTGGCATTATACCATTGATCGCTGTAAACTGCAACTTTTAAATTCGGGTATTTTTCTGTAAAAGCACTACTGTGTTGTTAATATTGAACGACATTTGACGAATGGGGTATCAAAATGCATGTAAGTAAATCAACCTTCTCTCTATGTTAAAATATTGTGAAAACAATTATTTCTGAATCTATAGGCGTATTTATAACAGCTGAGTTACTTTTTGTGCAGACTTTAGATGATTTTACCCTAGATGCAGCAAAAGTATGTCACTGGCAATACTCAATGGGCTTTCTTGAACAGGTACAGTTTGGGGTTTTTCCCTTAATAGGTAAATAACAAATTTACAATGTTGATTCAGATTCTCAATCGTATACGGTATTCAATAAAATATATATTGATTTTTATGGCAGTATTGTTAAGTTTCTGGTTATTTTCTTGCAATTCTGTTGAAATTTGACAGGTGGAAAAAATCTTTTCATTATACATTAGAAAATGTTGAATTCTAAATAATTAATTGGCAATCAATTATTTGCTTCTTTATTAATTGTTTTGTTTTTCATGTTGTCTCAGTTGGGGACTTTGATTGTCTAAATGTTCACTGTAATGAAACATGATTTGATGTAGCAAAATGAGGACTAAATGAAAAGTCAATATTTATCATGATAAAGAACTTTAATAAATATTTGATGTACATGAAAGATTTAAAAATGTGACATATATATATTTTAGCAAAATTCTAGCTGAAAACAGAATTTTTTATGTCATCCAAAATTTAGTACTTAGTCTGTCTTGTTACTCTGGTGGCAGATTGCGATATAAATGCTATAAAATCCACAGATCCTGGGAGAATTCCAGGATCTGGGCGCTACCAAAATTTTATTGACAACTTCCATTGGCTACCGCAAACAATAGATCCTATCCTCATTGGCCCTAGGCTGTAACTAAGCACAGTTAGCCTCACCAGTATTGGACTTAACTATTCCATTTATCGTATAGATTCAATAAACTATTCAAGAAGAAATATATTTGAATGGTAAATCAGCTTGTAACTAAATAATAATTCCATCTTGGGAAATATTATCCTCATTTTACTCATTTTCTTTGTGTTGAGTATCAGAATAACTTGTGATGAAGCTGCATGATAATAAACAATTACATGCTAATTATATACCAAAATATCCCAGTAGGTAACAGATTATCAATTTTGATTATCAATTTTGTAGATGTGATTAGCACTTGTTCAGTGCCTGTATGGGACCATGACAACCCCTCTCTGACATTACAAAAGCGCAAGCGCCTCGTTGGCCGCTTCGTGGCCATGCGCGCTTTGCGCGCACCCCCTCGAGGAACTAGAACTAGTTCTAGATGTGATAAGTTGATTCTACAAAATGGTTCACTTTTTGTGACTGTTTACACAGGTTGCACAGGTTACATCATACCATTAAGTCTGCTTTACCATATAGAACAGGCTTTCTCAACTGGCGGCGCGCGCGCCACTTTTGGCGCTTGGAGTCAGTCGAAGTGGCGCACAGTAATTTTAATAATTTTTTCACATAAATCTTAAACAAAAACACATTGAAAATACCCAATCTGGGCCTTAAAAAACCCTTAAAATCCAGGAGCTCCCGGAACCCCCGATAAAGCACCACTGCACCTTACCCGCTATGCATACGTGCTACCTCGCAAAGTCCTCCCTAATGACATGTTGGCACTTCAAGCTTACTAAAATTTTCCAATTGGCACTTCGAATAAACTAGTTGAGAAGGCCTGATATAGAATGTAAGTACGAAAAGTAAGGTTTGTGTTAGCAAACTCAAATATAGCGCAAATAGCGTGAGCTAACTCAAAAATGGCGCAAATAGTGTGAGCATACACAAAAGAACTACAGCTGTACTTGCATATTTTTAGCTAAAAGTTGTAAAATCTAACAAACAAGCATTTATGCTACTACATGTGTAAATGATAGCAAAAGTAGAGACTTGTACCTTTAATATACACATTGATTAATGTGGAGTAATGAAGCAAAATGAATTGATCTGTGCTAAAATTGATTCTGAGATGCAACCAAAGAAGTAACATTATATTTTGCAATGTATAACATTGCAGGACCCGTAAGCCCAATTTCTAGTTTCTAATGACCAATTTTGTTTGATGAGAACGTAAATCTTTGTTAGATGAATCTGGTAAATCCCTCCTTTTCTTTTCAGGAATGAACACTATTCAACAAACAACCAAACAAATTTGTAAAGCTTAAGGGTGTACTACACCCCTGGCCAATTTTGTGCCTATTTTTGTATTTTTCTCAAAAATTATAGCGCATTGGTAACAACTAAGATATGTATATTATAGTGGCAAAGACTACAACTACTGCACTGAAAATTCAGCAACTCAAGGCAAGTAGTTATTGATTTATTGATCAAATACTGGTTTTCCTCATTTTTGACTGTAACTCCACAACTGTTGTCTGTGCTGAAATAAAATTTCCAGTGCAGTGGTTGTAGTCCTTGCCCCTATATTATGCATATCGTACTTGTCACTAATGCGCTATGATTTTTGAGAAAAATGCAAAAATAGGCACAAAATTGGACAGGGGTGTAGTACCCCCTTAACAACAGCTATATATATATAGATGACTATTTATCCAACAAGTTCTGTGTTCTGTCAACAGCTCAATCCAATTCAATTCATCTTTACTTCACAATATAAAAATACAGTAAGATGAATAAGAAAACCTGAATATATCAAACTACTTTTTGATAAGGTTCTATGGTAGGGTGCATCTCTTGCCCCTCATGTTACACAAATTTCTTGTCCCTAGTCTCAAAATGTTCCATTGGTCAAAATATTACCCCATACCAAATTTAAAATTATTCCGAAGTCGTTTAGGGGGGCCTCCGTGACGTTGAAATTGTTGGTCAATTGCCATACCATATGCATAAGGCAGCTATTTTGTTTTGCATGATTAACATTAGAAATTACTGCTGCCTTATGTATTTTGCCCATGTAGTTAGGACTATTATGATTCAAGATGTTAAAAAAGCTCATGTCCCAAAATTTAACAAAAGGGAGCTATCTACAAGGACCAAGTTTATGTAAACATAAATGGCTGCCCTTTGCTGTCTTTACTGTGTAATTGTGAAATTACTTAAATATTCATAACTTTCCTGTTTCCATGCCAACTTTGAACCGTTATGCTGATAGTTACTACTACAGACTATAGTGATCACACACTTGCATCTAGACCTTGCTGAATTTGATGAGACAACACACACAGGACTGAGGTTCTTCAAATCTTGATTTGGGTATCTCCGACTGGTACTGGCATGATCATTTACCTTATTCAGCTTTATACATTGTCTTTGTTGTTGCCGTTTAAGCTAGTGCTTCTCCTGTGTTGGTACTTAGTCAAATGTCACTGGAGAATGCAACTGCAAAGTGTACCATTTTGTTTGGTTTTACATTGCAACTTTCTTTTATGTAATATGATTTAAGTGGCACTTTTTGAAATTATATGATTCACATACTAACCTTTGTATAGGCCTATGAATATTTCCATGAGGTACATGTAGTTCTTGGATTGGAACCTCAATTCAAGTTCAAGCAGATTTTGGGAACAAAAGTTTTGCCATTCATCTGGCCTAGCATCTACAATGCTCTGGAATCTTAAACTTAACTTCTGAGTTTGCTCACTAATGCAATTCACAACTTCAAGAAAATCATCTCTGCTGAGAGCTGCGGTCTGAAGATTTGAAGGACCTTAGCCTTCCATTCTTTTTTTAAACATATTTAACATGATGCTGTACTGTCTCATCAAATTGAGCAAGGTCTAGAAATTGTACAACTTGCAAGTGTGCGATCACTCTTCTGTAGTAGTATCAGCCTAATAGGTCAAAGTTGGCACGAAAACAGTAAAGATATGTATATCGAAGCAAATTCACAATTACACAGTAAATACAGCAAAGGGCAGCCATTTATGTTTACATAAACTTGACCTCTGTAGATAGCTCCCTTATGTTTTATTTTTTTGAGTTGGACTATTTTAACATCTTGATTCATTAATAGTCCTGACTACATGAACAAAATACATAAGGCAGCAGTAATTTCTAATGTTAACCATGCAAAACAAAATAGCTGCTTTATGCATATGGTATGGCCATTGACCAACAATTTCAACGCCACGGAGGCCCCCTAAACGACTTCGAATAATTTTAAATTTGGTATGGGGTAATATTTTGACCAATGGAACATTTTGAGACTAGGGACAAGAAATTTGGGTAACATGAGGGGCAAGAGATGCACCCTATTCTATGGTCTGTCACCTATTCAATCCAATTTGTTTCAACTTAAACTTCACAATGTAAAGACAGTAAGGCAAGAAAAAAAATTCATCAAAACTACCTTTTGAAAAGCTTCTGTGATGTGTCAACTGTTTCAATTCAATTTATCTATACTTCATAATGTAATTAAGAAAATAGGAGAAGGCAAAAAGAATGAATGCATCTGACTACATTTCCAAGATCTGTCAAATAGTCAATTCAATTTACTTATGTATATTGATATCAAGGCAATATGGTAAGTATTACTGGAAAAAATGAGCACTTAACAGTAACTTTTTTCACTCAAGCTCACTTTATGTTTAAACCACCATCGTCATCATACTAACTCTTTGCATTCTACTTTATTACCCATCACATATTACAGGTAATTCTAGGCTGCAATAACCATCTTGACTGAGGTGCTGTCAATATTATCACCCACCAGTCACAGAGCAGTCTTATCGTGACACGGAGGAGTGGATGTTGTTATCTCTTTGTGGAGTATTGACACAGAGGCACAGTTGAAGTGTGAATAGAGATAGACAGAATACTATATAAGGGAGCAGAGTTGCAGTAGACTTTAAGGGATACTCATATCAAGGAAAAGTTGCATTCCAGGTATGTGCCAACCTGTGTAATATTATCACTTTAACCATGTTAACAGCAATTGTGCATTTTCAGTAGCAGTAATAGTTTACATTTTTAAAATCATGATTTTACAAAAAGGAATTTTTTTCTAAATGTTTGCCCCGTGTAGAGACACACTTAGGTTCTGATGGGACCAGGCTCAAGCAAAATGCTCAAGCCAGGCTAAAAAAATCCTGTATACATAAGCATGCTTATATGAACTTATATTTCAGTTACCTGTTCATACATGCAGGGCTGTATCTTAAGGTGGTACTACACCCTGATAAATTTTGTGAATAATTTTTCATTTTTCTCAAAAAATAACTACACATTGGTAACAAAAATTATGTATATTATAGGGGCAAGGAATCCAATTCACTGAAATTTCAGTGATTCAAGACAAGTGGTTCATTGTATATGTTAAGAAATGAGGTACATTCTAGCGGTACCTCTTTTCTTATCATAAATAAAATACTGCTTGTTTTGAGTCACTGGATTCCTTGACCCTATATACATAACTTTTGTTACCAGTGTGTTATTATTTTTTGAGAAAAATGCAAAAATTGTCACAAATTTATTAAAGGGTGTAGTACCACCTTAACTTTATCTGACATACAAAAACCTAAGCGGACCAGCTACCAAGTTACATGCCACAAGGATACATGTTAACCAGGCACTCAACTTTAGAATTGATCATGTGCCTGTCAATAGGCCCCTTTTTTGAAGTTGAATATACCTGATGACCTTCTTTTTTTAAAAGTCATACCTGATGATCCCTTTTTTTAGGTGCGGCTAGCCTCAATGACCCATTTTTTAGGTGCGGCTACCCAATGACCCTTTTTTTCTAGAAATGTATCATCAATTTGCCACAAAATAATACGGAAACTTAAAATTGCTCCATTTTTTTTCACAAAATTTTCTACCCGATGACCCCTTTTAAAAATTTGTATACCTAATGACCCCCTTTTTTCTTTGTACCCAATGACTCCCCTTTTTTAAAACAACATTTTGTACCGATAGGGCCGATAGGCCCCTACTTTGTGATGCCGGTAGGCACATACCAATCACTTCTAAAGTTGAGTGTCCCCCGGACTAAGACATACAATACCGGTATCATCTGTTACCTCGGCATGATAATAACTTATGAAGTAGAGAGAAAGCTCATGCTCGCAGTCACAACAGTAAAAATGTGAAATTACTGCGCTGAGCACATCAGATTCCACATAAAACAGTGTCTTGGCTATTGAATTTCTACATAGAATATGAAGACTCCATCAAAAATACACATATTTGGTTACAAATAATATTTCAAGTGTTGCTGATAAACCTGTAGTCAGTTTTTATAGCATCTTTACACATCACTCGGATGTACTTGTAGTGTCATGCATGCATAAACAATGTCTGGATGTCATGAAACATAATACAATAATTACCTTATAGTAGATTACTGCTGAATGGCAAATGTAGTATTGGCCAGGAGGACTGGATATCAATATGTGCTGCATGGATTAACAGCAAATGAAGATAGATTAAAACAGTTTTACTTGTCACAGAAATTAGTGAAAAGGCTGAGCAAGAGAGTGCAGGATTGAGAGCTATGCAAGGGAGAGAGAGATACAGACACACAGAGAGTGAAGGAAATAACAAGAGAGATGAAAAATAAGAGGTGGAGAAAGTTGGGGGAGAAAGGGCTATTAAGAGTGAGCAAGAGAGAGAGAAGCATTCAAACAAGGGAGAGGGAGTCATAGAGAGAGAGGGAGGAGAGACTAGGAGTAGGTCTAATCAAACACAGGCTCTTGAGAGAGACAGAGCGCAAAAAAGTGTGAAAGCAAGAGAGTGTGTAGTGAGAGCAAGAGCCTGGAGCGAGAGAGAGAGAGCAAAAGGGAGAAGAAAACAAGTCGATAAGGTGAAAACATGAGAGGTGCAAGAGAGAGAGGTGGTTAGGGAGAGTGAGATGTGACAGTGCACGATAATGATCAAGACAGCTTGAGAAAGAAAATGATACAAATGTTTATGAAGATGAGAGAGAAACAGACCAATATGGTGTCATCAATGACGGCACCAAAATTTGTTTTCCTGGCTGGTGAGGGGGGTGAGGGGTGGAAATGGGGAATAATGGATGTTTGGCAAGCTGAAAGGGGGGAAAGCAATTTTTGGCACACTGAGAGGGGGCAAGTGATTTGGCACACATTCACTGGTTGCCTTTTAAATGAAACGCTCTAAAAACACTTAGGAAAACATTACGGAAACGCTTAAATATGCAAATTCTCCTGACATGTGCAAAGAGGGCATGTTAAATGGGGTAGGGCAAAGATTTTTCGGGAAGCTGAGAGGGGGGGGGGGAAGTGATTTTTGGCAGGCCGAGATGGGGACAAGCAATTTTTGGCATGCAATTTGGAAATTTTACCCCCTAGGGCTCATAATTATTGCACAGCCCCTTAAGCCAAAGGCTCACATAAAGTGAACATATTTGTTGTGAGAATTAGATACTAAGTATTAATTTCATTAATATAACTTCTTATATGTAAAAGGCCATTACTGTTATAGATAGATAGAAATCTTTCTTTATTGAGGGTAAAACAGCTTCAGTGACAAGCACTGCTTTCCAAGCAGGCCCTCATACAAAGTACATTATAATATATACAGACATAATTAAAATTTACACAAGATGTACACATTAAAAAAAAAAAAAAAAAAAAAGTTACTAGAAATACAACAAAAAGTTATGTGATAATAATGAAATTGAATGAAAATTACAATATACTCAAGGATAAACTTTTCAAAGAGGAGCTTGGTAAACTTTTGATTTGAATTGGCCTATTGAAATATTCTCCAACTCTGCTCTAACAACCGGAGATAAATTATTCCATGCATAGGCTGCTCTCACATGAAATGTACGTAGCCCTGAATTTGATTTAAATTTTGGCACAATCAATGTATTTGTACTATGATTTCTAGTTTGGTGGGTATGGATATCATGTACAAAGTTAAATTGAGAAGATAAGTATGATGGACTTAAGTTCCTTAAGCATTTAAAAATGAGCAATAATAATTGATTATGCCATCTATTATCAAGTTTAAGCCACTGAAGTGTTTCCATCAATTCATTTATTGGCGTTCTAATATCTGCAGAAAGTATTGATCTGGCCAAATTATTATGAAGAACCTGTAATTTGTTATGAAATTCAATTGAAAAATTTGACCAAACTGTGCTTCCATAGTCAAGGTGAGGAAGAACAAGGGCATTTGATAACATTACAGTGGTATGGAATGGAAGAAAGTGTTTTACACGCCTTTATAATACCAGTTCTTTTTGAAACATTCTTACACATATAATCAACATGAGCTGACCAGGACAAGTTACAGTCAAATTTTACACCTAGATACTTAAATTCATCAACTCTTTCAATAATGTTACTATTATAGATAAGTTGAATTTCACTGAACCTTTCAAGCTTATGTTTTGTGCCAAATATCATAAATTTAGTTTTGTCAACATTTAAAGGGGCATTTCGTGATCCACAGCCTCATCCCCCACTTTTCTCAAAAAAGTTGAGATTTTTATATCACTGGAAACCTCTGGCTACATAATGTTTATGTACAAAATATTTCTTGCAGATTAATTCGTTTTGCAAAGATATCGTGAAATTTGAATTTCGTTCTGGTGCACCAGAACGAAATTACAACGCATTGTCTATGGAGCAGTGTAATACACATAATCATGCATAACTCGCATAACGCATAAAATCGGAATCAACTGAAATTTTGGGAATAGGCTTTTTTCGTGGATATGTACTGAAAAATGTCATAAAAAGAGGATGCTAGGATCACGAAACACTCCTTTAAAGTGAGTTTGTTAGCTTTGAACCAATCAGCTACTTTACTTAGACATGACTCTAATTGCATTTGAAGATCAGAAACAGTCTTAGCTTTGCACATTAATGATGTGTCATCAGCATACATAACAGTTTTACAATTACAACCAACAACATCAGGCAGGCAATTGACAAAAATTATGAATAATAATGGGCCTAGTATAGAGCCTTGAGGAATTCCTATGTTGACAGATTGAAAATCAGAAAGTGTTGAGTTTACACTAACAGTCTGCGATCTGTTACTCAAATACGATTTCAACCATAAAAGTTCACTGTTCTCTATGCCATACTTCTGAAGTTTGTTAATTTTATTTTATTTATTTTTTTTATTTTATTAACGGCATCTTTATAGAGGGTAGCCCAGATCAGTGAACAAAGCACTGCTTTCCACTGGGGCCCTCTTTACATATTAAAATACACAGAGATACAAAGTTATAAAAAAATATACAAATATTGAAAAATAAAATTTCCTTAATCTTAAATTACCATGAAAAACTGTATAAATTGCACTTTTGTAAATTGCATGCATATCAATAAAATAAAGTCTGCACAAAAAGCAACGCAGCTGCCACAAATACGCCCATAGCTCCAGAACCAAATATTCGCTCCCACAATATCCCAACATAAAAAGGAAGGACGATCCACCCACGCGCACTCCGATGCCCAATCTATCCAACCCGGCTCAACATCAACAACACAGCAGCGCCTCGATAGAAAAATACCCGAACTCAAAAGCTGCAGCTATCCGTATGGAATCTAAGCAAGCGCGACTTAGACAACGGCAGGCCCCACGCACCACAGCACCGGCACAACATCCATTGAACGATGTTAACTGCAACCTTCAAACCCAGGCACCTCTCCCCAAAAGCACTACTACGCTGTCAATACTGAACGACATCCGACAAATGGGGCGCCAAAACGCGCGCAAATAAACCACCCCCCTCTCCACGCCGAAACATTCCGAAAGCAAATACTAGCTCCGAAGCCACCGGCGCATCTATAACAGCCGCGTCACTTCCCGTGCAGACTATACATGTACATTGGAACACAATTTAAAATTAAACGATCATAAAATATAGGTACAACAAAATCTATAAAATTGCATTTATATATAAATAGATTGCAAGAGTACATAAAATTATATTTATTACAAAAACTTAGCACAGCAAAATGTTACTAGTAGAAAATAAACCTTGGTGTGATTCACTCATGAAAGCCATCGGACATCCCACAATTGCACAAAGACACAGGAGGCGCCAAGACATGACCGACTCAAAACGAGAGTGCTACCATTGACTTCCACAGTGAGTCAAACCAAAGCCTATTAAATTAAACAAGAACACTAACCATCAGAATTACCATCAAAATCTTACTTAAAACCAAAATGTGACTTATTAATTACTATTTAAATAAATACAAAGAAACGGAATGTAATTGGCTCCACCAGTAAAGCTAGTACATGTACGCACAGATGAACCCCTACACAAATGCCATGTAAGTAAGGGGCTGTGCAATAATTATGAGCCCTGGGGGAGGGTAAAATTAGGAGGGGCAACAAATTTTTGGTGAGCCAAAAGGGGGGAGGGCAAGCAATTTTTGGCAAGCTGAGAGGGGGGGCAAGCAATTTTGGCACACATTCATGGGGCGCCTTTTTAATAAAACGCTCTAAAAAGGCTTAGGAAAACAGTACGGAATCGCTTAAATATGCAAATTTTCCTGCTCGCTGCGCTCGCAACAGGTATATAGACCATTTAAGGTTTGTAAATTGGGATCCCAAAAATTTGGCATGCGCAGGGGGGGGGGCAAAGAATTTTTGGCGGGCCGAGAGGGGGGGGGGAAGCGTTTTTGGCAGGCCGAGGGGGGGGCAAGCGATTTTGGCGAGCCGTTTGGAAATTTTACCCCGGGGCTCATAATTATTGCACAGCCCCTAAGAAACCCACACTAATCAAGCAAAAATCCCACCCCAGAACCATGCAACACTCACTAAATCATGCAAAAACTTTAAATAAGTAAAAGTAAAGTTCTACACAACTCAGCAAGCACCCCCACAGCTCCGGGGCAACACTCCACTCAATCACCGCGATGCTCCACAACCTATACACCATGATGCAAAAATTCCTCTGTGCGTACATGTAGTACATTAATGGTGAAGTACATGTTGGGCATAAAGCCAAAACATAATAATCAAATAATCCAATGAGAAATCAATAAATCAATACAATAGCAGATCCAGTCCCAGAAAAAAAAAACATTATACAAACCTAAGCTCAATTGAGGATGTGGGCTTTGAGCATTTTTTAAATATGTGAATGTTGGGTGAGTTTTTAACCTGGGCTGGAAGCTGGTTCCACAAATAAGCTCCCGAGTTCTGAAAGGTACGCTTGCCCCAATTGGTTCTACTACGACCAACACGGATGTTGATTGTGTCATGCAATCGTGTTCCATAACCATGGGACTTCATGCGATCATGGATGTTTTGTACCAAGTACTCGGGGGCTAACTTGTTGATACACCTGTACATCAAAATACATTTAAAATAATTTGCACGCTGATCCACCTTCATCCAATTTAGTTCACCATAGATTTCACTAACATGTTTATCCCTAACTTTACATCCCAATGTGAGTCTTGCAGCACGATTTTGAAGCACTTGGATTTTGTTAGTAAGCTTATCAGCAGCACCTACATATATCGGACAGCAGTAGTCAATGTGGGGGAGAATGATTGCATTATACAACATGGTCATTGTTTTCTGATCTATGTAATACCTCAGGCGTCTTAGAATGCCAGTCTTTTGTAGATCTTATTTGCAGTTTTTTAACATGGGTATTCCATTTCAAATGCGAGTCAAACCACATGCCTAAGTATTTGAAAACATGTACGTGTTCTAATTTTACATTGTTAAGTTTGATGTTAAGAACAGAGTTTTTCAACTTAAGCTGTGAGCCAAACAGCATTACCTTTGTTTTTGAGGCATTAACAGTCAATTTATTGACATGCATCCACTCAGCGACCAGTGCAAGTTCCTCATTAAGAACATCTTCAATGTCATCCCTGGAGTTAGAGTTGTACATGATGGCCGTGTCGTCTGCATATAGTACAACCTTGCTTTTGGAAAGAACACCAGGCATGTCATTAATAAATGCAATAAAAAGGAGTGGGCCTAAAATACTGCCCTGAGGCACACCAACTGTCACCTGCATAAGTTCTGAATGGACACCATCAATGCTAGAGCACTGCTGCCTATTACTCAAGTAATTTGAAAACCAGTCCCATTCTTTACCCATAATGCCAAGGTGATTTAGTTTTGACAGAAGCACCTCATAATTGACGGTGTCAAACGCCTTTTTCAGGTCAAGCATGACAGCACCTGTAAACTCACCATTGTCCATGTTATTAAGAAGGTAGTCGGTCACATCTGTGATACATGTAAGGGTTGAATGTTGGGGACGGAAACCCGATTGCATGTTTGAAAGAAGCCCTTTTGAAAGTAAGTGATTATAAACCTGCTTGTGAATAGCCCTCTCAAGAATTTTGGAGACAACCGGCAGCACAGATATTGGTCTATAATTCCCACACTCGGTCTTGAGACCATCTTTAAAAATGGGAGTAAGGGACGCACCATTAGATATTATCGGGGAGGCTAGGGAGTTTTTTGAAAAAAAAAGTTTTGCCTCACTGATGAGTAAAAAAAATTTTGCCTCGCTGATGAGTAAAAAAAAGTTTTCCCCTACCCAGCTCTGTATAAAGGTATACATTAAATTTGAAAAAATACAACCGCGCCAAAGGCTAAAAAAAAAATTGCCTCCAAAGGCAGCGAAAAAAAAAATTTAGCGCCTTCGGTGACAAAAAAAAAATTCTGCCTGACCTAAACTCCCTAGCCCCCGATAATATCTAATGGTGCGTCCCTAACAATGGCTTGTTTCCATTCTGAAGGAATAATACCTGTGGAGATGGTGAGGTTCATTATATGAGTGAGCGGTTTAGCAATATGGGCAGCACCCTCTTTCAACAATCTAGAGCTTAAACCATCAAGCCCAGTGGCTTTGTTAATACAAAGGGCAGATAATTGTTTCTGGACAAACTCTTCCTCAATATCAATAAATTGAAGGGGTTCCCCGCTGTAGGTGGGAAGTTCACATTCTTTACTAACTTCAAACCTTTGGGCCAACTTCTGACCAATTTGGACAAAAAAACCATTAAAGGTGTCAGCAATTTGCTTGGGGTCACATACCCGGTACTTGTTTACCATCAACATTGATTTCACTGATTTTACCATGCACCTTGGATGGTAATAGGGTTTTGATGGTTTTCCATAGTTGTTTGCTGTCATCCTTATTTTCCTTGATGGTCTCTGTATAATATGTTTTTTTAACCTGTTTGATCATATTTGTAGTCTGGTTTCTGATATTACGATACAATTCCCAGTCCTTGGCACTACCAGATTTTTGTGCCTTACCTTTGTAGTAATCCCGGTCTTTACACATTGACAAAATATCTTCATTGAACCATGAAGGCTGGTTCCCCTTCACACACCTCAACTAGGGGTGCATGCTTATCTGAAATCTGTTTAAATTTCTCTTTAAAACAACACCAAGCAATCTCAGGGTTATAAACCTGAAAAACAAAATTCCAATCAGTGTTATTAAGATCATCATGAAACAAACTGTTATCAAACTTACAGTGCGACCTGGTTTTTAAGATCTTAGGTTTCGCTTTTACAGGGCGAGATTTGTATGTCATATACACCAGATTGTGATCACTAAAGCCAACTGGTATATTACCAGATGTATACAGTTTGCTATCATTTGATATTAGAATTAAGTCAATACAAGTGGCACTTTTCTCAGTTATACGAATTTCATGGCTCACTGTATCAAACGCTTTCTTTAAATCAAGAAATATTACACCTGTAGCATATCCATCATCCATATTATTTAGAATGAAATCTTGAACATCAAGTAGTGTGGTGGAAGTGGAATGATTTGCACGAAAACCTGATTGAGCATTAGACAGTAGGCTTGCATTAGTTAAATACATATACAATTGATCATGTACAGCCCTTTCCATAATTTTAGATAGAATTGACAATACTGAAATGGGCCTAAAGTTCCCTACATCTGTTTTATCACCTGACTTAAATATTGGTGTCACCTTGGCTTTTTTCCATTCATCAGGAAAAGTAGATCCACTCAATGACAGGTTGCAGATATGAGCTAGACTATTTGAAATGAAGGGTCCAGCCAATTTCAACAACCTGACATTAAACTGATCCAATCCTGATGATTTGTTATTTTGCATATTACTAATATGATTACAAACACATTCAGGTGTAATTTCATTAAATTTAAACTTATTTACTTTACAATATTGTCCAGAACACACATTATTACATGGACATTTGATATTATCATACTCATTAAATTTTTTGCCAAGTTGATTACCAATAGATGTAAAGTACTCATTGAATTCATTGGCAATCGCTTTATCATTTGATACACATGTGCCCTTATTGGAAATTGAAGTTGGTACACTTGAAGACTTATTTGGTATAATTTTCTTGATTGTTTTCCATAAGTTCTTACTATCATGCATATTATTAATAATAGCATCATTACAATAACTTTTTTTCAGATAAAACCTCATATTGTTGACTTTATTTCTGAGTGACTTTGCCTGTTTCCAATCCTCTTGATTATTTGTTTTATGTGCCTTTGCAAAATAATAATCCCTATCTTTGCACAGTCTTAAAAAGTCTCCATTGATCCACTCTGGCAGATACCCTTTAATTTTTTTCTCTTTAAATGGTGCATGCTTATCACAAGCTTCTGTGAATAAGGTTTCAAATTTGTTTAGAGCATTGTTTACATTGTCAATAGAGCAAATGTTGTCCCAATCAATATTATTGACAGTGTTGATAAATTCCAATTCATTGAAATTCTTAAAGCATCTTGATTTTACAATTCTTGGAGGAAGTTGTCTTCTGTTGTCTTCTTGCCCTTGAAAATGACATGTTACTTCCAGCCATTAGATCGGTTTGTCATATGTGTCTGCAGTACAGTGACCTGG
Organism: Amphiura filiformis; assembly: GCF_039555335.1. Classification (NCBI taxonomy): domain Eukaryota; kingdom Metazoa; phylum Echinodermata; class Ophiuroidea; order Amphilepidida; family Amphiuridae; genus Amphiura; species Amphiura filiformis. Next base: position 82,493,847 of record NC_092630.1, on the reverse strand, counting down.
GACAGTGGACCTCTAGTGAGGCTCTAGATACTAATAAACTGAACCTTCTGGAGGTGAGTATGCAATATTTACCTCATACACGGTTTACATTCATAGATTTTGAGCGCATGGAGATGCTGCTGAATAGTTGTTGAACCAGGGTGAAGTTTATTAGATTTACAAGCAGGTGGGTAAATTTAGAGATAATTTGCACGCTCATATAAACATGACAATACAGAAGATAGGAAATCCATTTAAGGTGAACTATGAACAGGTAGATGTATGCCGTGGCTGACACAAGATGATGTTCTTTCAATATTTCATGGAACAGAGTCAGGAACCTGCAGGTGAACAATGCATCAAAGAGGAGGGCATGAAAAGAAACATGTTCATATTGGTTGGGCTTGGCAAATGATTGTGCAATTTACATGTAGAAAATTAATTTGATTTGATTAAAAGGCCAGAATGCTCATGAATCTCTTTGCAAGGGTTGGGCCAAACTCCTCTGTATACTCTGCCCCATAGCAGGTAGGGACATTGTCTAAAGCAAAATATGTCTACAAAATGTCAAAGGAACATTCGTAAAGCGTGTAAAAATAGCATGCTGCTAAAGGGGAAAAAAGACACTCCCAATAAATTAGCCCATTTGGATGAAGATACTGTGTTATGCAAACTAATTTTCTGTAATACAAACCTGTAGGTGGCCTGAAATTTTTTAGAGTCTGGATTTATTTTAACGCATGCCTCAAATCACAATATATTTAATGTCAAATCAGTGTAGAGTAGTTTAGATATGAAAAATTCTGGATTTCTCAAATAAAAAACCAAAAAAAATTGCTCCAAAAATGAAATGCACACAGCCTACAGGATACAAACTGTTGTTGCGTTATATTGCCCTTTTATTTTGCCTTTCATCTGATAGATCATCTCATTAACCAGTGTCAATGCCAGCATTTTGTACTCATTACTTAGCTATTATAATGTGATTATCCCTGGTTCCCTGGATCACTTATTAGATACAAATCTGGCATGATTGATCATAGACTTCACACTTGATTGCTATTGCGATTTATGACATTACCACAACATCTTCTTACCCAGGGTTATCCAGGTTTCTTGTTTTTAATTTATGTACAGCAGGAAGACCCCTATATTTGTATTGCCTTTGTCATCCACTAGACCCCTCATAATTTTCTGGGGGGAGGGGGGGGGAGGGGTGGTCACATATATTCCGAGGTAGATATCATGCTCATGAATGAACTTTTAAAACAGACCCTTAACAAATATTTTTCCAGGGTTTCCATAATACCCTAAACAGATATTTTGGATGCATTAACTACTCCCAAACAGTGGCAAAAGCGGCATTATATTCAAATGTTTTGTGTTCGAGATTGTGTAAAACACAGCCATTTTTCTGATTTTTGATGTATTTAACACCTATAATTACATCATTAAAATGGTGTAATTTTTTATGTTCATGTTCGGTGTTCTGCCAAACATACCCTTTTTTCTGATTTTTTATGTTTTTGGCACTAAGCAATGAATGTCGTGCCTGTACACCACTTGCCCTTTTTGCACATTTTTTTGCACATTTTTTTGCACAAGTATGATATCCACCACTCAAATCTGTATTTATATGCATGATGCAAAAGTGACAATAATTTATCCTGGCATGTGTAAAGAGGAAATGAAGTTGAAAAGATATTATTTTTCTTGTATGTGCTGTGGTTTCATAAATATTTTGAAATTTTATTGGGAATAAAAATCTGTAATCAAATTAGGTACGCATGTGTGCACATAATCATATTCACTTCTCCTTGCCAAAGAAGTAATAAAAAAAAGTGATTTAACGAGTAGTTGGGCTGACAAATACTGCAAATGCTGTTTTTGGCTGATTGAAGCAGAATCAGTTCAGGTCATTTCATGAATTTATTTATAATGTTTAACAAGCACGAATAATGGCAGCCATTTTAGTTAGTGTTTTATACAGCTGATTTTGTGTTGTCAATAATAATTTCAAAATGGTGTTTGGGAAGGGGTTCTTGGATTTTGCTTGAGTTCACATCCTGGTGTTCCTTTGTTTGTGCAAGGAATTTTGTGCTGAAAATGCCCCAAATTGAATCACAAATTATGAAAATGATTCCAGAAAAGATGACAAGAAGAACTATATTAATTTGTTTGAAATAACAAATTTTGCCAGCAAAAAGCTTGACTCCCATTTTTTTACTCAACTCTATAGTTATATTAAATGCTATTGCATCGGGTATTGCATTTTTCACTAGTGCAAGTTTATTTTGCATATTAACAATGAGAAAACTTCCTTCTATTAATATTAAATTTAAGTAAATATTTGGTCAAAAATAAGAAATTCCATTCTATTAGGTTTAAAATCAACCATTATTTGCACTGAGTAGATGTGATTTTACATTAATTTAAAGAATATGAATAGGCCTACATCGTATTGCGACTCAAAATGTTTGTTGAGCAATATTAAATCTTAATATTTCATACATTAATCTACAATATTAGGATGCAAATATACTGGATATTAACTTTATTGCAGATAAAATAAGAATGAATTGGATTGTAGCTAAGTGCACCCCTGCCCAATTTCTTTATTTCTTTAACTTGTTTTGGCTTATTTTCATGTCATGACTATAAGTGCAGGATTGGTTGGCTATTTTACAAATCAAAGAAGGTTCTTTATGACTTGTTAATTTAAGTTTTTTTAAATTAATTTTGTTCATCTTTTGGTATGTTGATGTAACTAGAGCGATAACCACACCATAGCTGAACCATGTGGCTTCGGCAGTATATTGTGGTAGGCCTATAATACCTACAATTGAAGCATTTTGAAAACTTGACCTTTGACCCCTTTATTGCCCCTTAATGACCTTAAATGAATTTTAAAATATTTGCAACATGTTTAGAATGTCATAAGAATCACTGCGTTTAAATTTCAGCTCAATCGGAGCATTTTGAAAAACTTGACCTTTGGCCCCTTTATGACCCCTTAATGACCTTAAATGAATTTTAAAATATTTTAAAATGTTTAGAATGTCATAAGGATCATTTCATTTAAATTTCAGCTCAATTGGAGAATTTTGAAAAACTTGACCTTTGACCTCCTTTATGACCCCTTAATGACCTTACATAAATTTTAAAATGTTTTAAACATGTTTAGAATCTCATAAGGATAATTGCATTTAAATTTAAGCTCAATCGAGCATTTTCGGTTAAAATGACCTTTTTGACCCCTGGATGACCTCTGGCGTTTGGAAATATTTTTATTATATTCTTTACATTTTTCTCTTTCATATGACACCACTTCGTGGCATTTAGAGATATGTCCATTTTAGACCAAATGGTTAGTCAGTAAGCTAGTAAGTAAGCTAGCTAGTAAGTAAGTAAGTAAGCTAGTAAGTAAGTAAGCAAGCTAGTAACATACACTAATATGTAGTAGATAAAGGGTGAGAAACAGACCATTACCATAGATAATCGGTGTCTTGTTGAGGTATGGTGAGCATGTTCGCCGAAGGCAGCTCAAGGGTCGAGACCCGAAGTTTAACTAACATGCTAACCATACCTCAACAAGACACTGATTATCTATGGTGATGGTCTGTTTTGAACCGCTTATCTTACATATCTGAAGTAGCAAAAATAAACGAATTTGTTGTAAAAGTGTATTCATTTTCCAAAAACAAAATGGAAAAAAACGGATGTATTATTCTGTTAAAGTTGTGGGTTTTTCCCAAAATAAAAACACCTCGAGATAGTGTAATATTCTTCCCATGTGTCCTGCGTGAGAGTCTATTTAATGACAAATGCAAGTGATTTAATCAAATCAATACAGAATTGATCTCATCAATTGACAATTGTATTTGAAGTGGTTTGGTAGGTTATTCACTTGCTTTAATCCACTGGAGTTTATTCACCCCGTGACCATTGTTATTCAAATAATTAATGAATAATGCAAATTATATAGAGTTGTCAACGTGGACTACAATCTGTTTCAACACCATGAAATTTATATCTTAGAAAAATGTGAGTATAAGCAGATATTTGAAAGACCTAGTAACGTTGTGTCCAATGGTGCTCCCCATTATGGGTAGGTCACAGTAAGGCCAGGGGGATGACACTCTATTCACGTGGTTTCTTTTCCAACGCTAAAAGATTACGAATTTTGATGGTTTGTAAATGAAAAGTGTACGCACTATCGATTGATTACGTAACCGTTATGAATAATTTATTAGTTTTTCAATGCAATTGCCTCGACCCATTAATACATATTATCTGTATTTATCAAAGTACTTGGAATAGCAATCTGGTGAGTTCACTGAACTACGCCCAAATACTGATGGAGTTTTAATGGCGCTAATCCTCTCCATACACAGATGAACAAATACAATAGGAGAAGGTCAACACATATGACCTCCTATATGACATGTTATATGAGATGTACAACAACCTGAATATCATAAAGATAGCTAAAGATCAGTGTTCGTTTGTGCATATGAACTGCATATTTACAATACTAAATATTACTCGTTATATATTATGTCAAATATTGGTGTTATGACAACACGGTATATACATTGTATATAAAACGACTAATAGATCCTACTATCATGGCGTCAGGTCATTGGTTCATCATATCCCGTATGTTTCTTAAAATTCATTCATATTTGAGACAAATTTCTGTGCCCATTTTATAGGCGTACAGGTGGATCCTGTTTTTTTTGTCATTTTCATTTCTTTTTGATGAAAGAATTAAGGTTTTCCACTGCACGGAGGCCACTATGTGATACTAATTTAATGCCATTTGTAAATGAATGCGGATTCCCGGTTGTTGTTTTTCCACAGTGTGACAACTGTCCACCCATCCAGACAACATCATCACATAATAAAACGTCTGTATTTTTACGATGAGTAAATATTAAACTGAACTTTGCCTTGGAACATTGTGTAAGACGGTGTAAGATTTTGTGGGCGCCCTCAACATTATTATCCTCTTTGTATCCGTAAATGACATGGCATAGACTGTGTGAATTCTATGAAGACTAGGGGCCTACTTATACATGGGGTCATATCCATGGACACAAGTAACGATAATTGACAACACGATCGCGACTGTATTTAGGGAGGCTAACCACTAATAATTAATAATGCGGGTAGGGCCTACTCCTGGGCGACTCGTGTGGGCAAGGGCGCTTAGGACGGTGACCAAATGAGTCTCAAATTTCACCGGGAAGGGCACTCAAGTATGATAATGTAGGCCTATACGCATGTGTGGCCAACTTTTTAACCACCCCCCTAAAGCGAGTTTTACCCTACCAGCAAATTTAGGATCAATAGGCCTAAGCTAACTTAATACACTAAAGGAAGTTTTGGATGAGAAAACGGACATTTTGATGAGAAACGGCCAAAATGGTGAGAATTTAAATTTTCTCATTCTTTTGGATGAGAAACTTCCTGGTGTGTGTGTCAATCATTATTATCTTATTAAAATCCGGGACTTTGGTTGAACTGTGCTAGACTCCAGCACATGATAATGACGCAAAGACAGTTGTGGTAACACCATGGTCGCAGACCTGCAAAAAAGCTCAAAAACAGATAGTAATGAAACCAGTTTTTATTTTCCTTGCTCTAGCGAGTTCACAGAGAAGGTGTTTCTAGTACAATGCAGCGTCGGACTCTAGCTGAGGCGTAGCCTGAGTCCAAACGGACTCCAAGAAGGGCTCTCCATACACAAATGAACAAACACAAAGGAAAGTAGTCTCCTCCGTGACCAGCTTGATTTCGATGGAGCGAAACCAAATTGGCTGCAGAGGAGACGGGTAATTTTGCCATGCAAATGAGGTGAGTGCCCTCTCAAGAATAACTACTCTCTGGTAAGGCTTTGCACCCCCAGCCTCTTGACTTGTAATGAGTACCGCAGGTTAGTTTGCGAAGCTCCCCTGGTCGGGTAGTATCCCGGGGGTTCTTGCCTAGCAACTAATTTGCATGGACCGTTGAGCGTTTTTGGGTCGGGCAAGGATAAAGGCAGATTCCCTTCTAAAAACCAATGGCAAGTTTATATATATGTACTGAGTTTAATACATTCAACAAAATGGTTACTTTTTATTTATGAATATTTACTTCGTTATGCTAATTAAACTTTAATTTGCATAAATCTAACTGAGCACCAGTGGTGTTATATGAATTACTATTATACGGACTGCATGAGCCCTCTATAATTTTCTCTTGCCATGTAACATTTGCATTTAAATCGAGCTGTAAATGCATTTTTTCCAAAATTCTATCTGAGACTAGTAACCAACTCAGATTCTACATGTATGTTGTGATTCTTTCCATAGTGTTTCTAGAATGTCCATGGTATTCCTTTTGTTTAGCTCGTTGCCCGAGACCGTTATCTTGAGCTATTGTGTTGATAACGGTCTCTGGGCCGCGAACTGCCTTCATTACTCTAGGTAATGGTCGAGGCAACGAACCTCAAACAAAAGGAATATAATGGATAATCTGTGAATAAAAAAGGGCTAGACGTATATAGGCTGATACCATTTCATGGTTCAGCAAAAATGGACAATATTTTGTTGATGTATAGTAGAACACATACATGCATATTCAACACTGATGTAGTCAAGTATGTGTTACATAGTCTTATACCTCATTGGACCTGTCAGATTCCAGGGAGGTACAGGTTAAGATGGATCGGTGTGATCTCCAATGGACCAATGGAGCATATCGCACTTGACAGTTTTCGTGGGTGGAGTGCTAATTTGCATATCAGGTGTGAAAACTAACCTGCATGCTGATTAAGATTAAGTAGCTGTTAAAATAAATTATATTTACAGCTATTTATTTTCGGAAAGAATACTGTACAAATTGTAAATAATGGCCATAATGTGCAATCTTTTTAAATTAAATTGGTCATTTTTTTAAAAACCTGATTTTTCGGCATATTTGTAATGTTTGCACATTTCTCAACTTACACCTAAATTGAATCAGCCAAATGTGTTGTGTTTGTAGGACGACAGTGCAATCTTGAATTAATGTCATATATGGCACTAAATCCCCATATAACTCCACATTAAATGGCAAAAATACCCAGTGGGGTTCCTTTCTTTTGGCTTAAATGGATGGGCACCCTTCCTGGCAGTTATTTCCAATATTATTTCATAATTTTTGGTAACGGATATCAAAATAGATTGGACAGGAATCATATATCATGGCTTTCAGGGCTTCGTTCCCTGTGTATTTCTTCAAAAGTAGTCTCTGTCATAAATAGTCATTGTGTACGATTAATATTAAATCTCTTGAATTTTATGTTTTAAATAAGTATCAATGAATTCGACATTTAAAACCTACATATTGAAGCCAATGTTAAGCCAATATTAAGCCAAATCTGAAAGGGTCACTTGGGCCCTTGAATTTGAAATCTATGGGCCCTCGGAATTTTGACAGGCAAGAATTCAAATTGTAAAATTTCAATGTTAAAGTGGTCTACGTTTGTGACACTTTGCAAGATGTACTTCAGGCACACAAATCAAGAACAGACAAATTAAAATTAATTAATTAAAAAATTAAATTCCATCTGTTGATGTTGAAGTGGTCATTGAGATTATCTTGCTGACTTTTACTGACCACATTTAAATGTAGTTTTCCAGTATAGGTAGATGACATTCCTATGTACCTTTCTCAAGAACCAGTGTATCAATTCTAGGCATATTTCTATTAACCCAATCCCAAATTTCTAATTAACTATCACAACATATCTTGAGATAGCATTGAATTAATTAAGTAACAAGTACATATTTGTTCGCAAGGTACTTTTTGGATATAGATTCTAATTATAGCCAGCTCAATACAATTTAAAAATTGTAATTGTTTGCCAAAAATAAAAGAATATTTGATACCGTATGTATATTTAATGCGTTGCTTTATGGCACACACATAGGGTGAAAGAAGTCCAATTCATGTGGGAATTATATGTAGGTTGTCCAACATCCCTTGGCAGTTTCATGTGTGGAATAGTGCTAATTTGCATATCAGGTGTGACAAATTTCATAATTTGCACTCACATATATACAAAAAGTTCAAATCATGTGGGGATTATGCGTAGGATGTTCAGCAAGTCCAGTACAATAACCCTAACACGAACCAATCCAATAAAATCCCACAGGACGAATTGACTGTAAATGCTAGCATCCCACGTGATCTGATTACACAATGATCTGAATAGACATACACATGATAACGTTGGCTAGGCAATATTCACTTGTAGCTTGGTCAGTGGTTCAAAACTGCAGCGGTGACGATAACTTTTCTCTCCATCTTCTTTCTTCCTTCCTTCTTTTCTTCCCTTGGGCAAAAAGCTTTTAAAGGGAGTTAGGGTTTTAAAGCAGTTTGAGACTCTGTTCCATGTGGCACGCTTACCAATATGTGTATATATATGTGTGAAAGGAAAGTGTGAAATGTCGCAACACATAGTGGCATAGAGTGATTTTTCCAAAACTTTCTGTTTCACATAGTGACATAAAGGTTTAGAGCTATATCCTATAACAGTTATACTTTTTCGCCAGCCCATCGGGCTGGTACCTGTTTCTGGGATGGGGTCAGTTTGCTCAAGAGATTAATTTTTATTGGTATTGGAATGACTTTTTGTTAAAACTTTTTGTGGTTGAATTTAAAAAAAAAAAATTTTAATTCGATGTGTAAGGAAAAGTAAGTATGTTTTGCTGTTTCAACGAATGAAAACGAGTGAGTATTACCAAAGTTATGTTTGAATTAATATGACTTTAAAAGTTTTAGGTATAGGCCTAAAATGTAACAATAATAGTTAATATACCGCATCATATGGTCAGCAGAAGAAAAGTATATGTCATTTCAGTGTCTTTGACCCGGGGTTCTTGACCACTGAACAGCGTGATATCATGTTGATAACAGATCTAAGAATCAAAATCTTCATCATATGGACCATATTGATGTCAAAGTAATTATCTATCCTATCCTGTGTCGTTTTATGGATAAAAATGACTCAAAATGCTATTGATGAAATAGTTGCTATCATGAACATCAGTTTTGCCTTTTCAACGGGAAAAATCCGATGCAAAATAAAGTTTTTAGGGCCTAGCTATAATATGGGCATAATTTATGCATGTAGGCCTATAGTATTGAACAATGTACCCCCCGGGATGTACCCATTTGACATGCACTTATAGATAAATAAATTGTCTTACTTTATTAATTTAATAACTTCTATGTTATAAATAAAATGACACATAACATAAGTGAAGCTACTTTCTATCTTTTTTATTTGATTCATAAACTTACAGTCAAAACACACAAGAGTGAAGATTGCAGTGAGTAATCAGTCCTTTATAAATGTTCTTGCCACCATCTATCATATAGTAAACTATACATTGCGAATTAATACCAATATATGGCGAATTTAAGGAGTATTTCGTGATCCTAGCATCCTCTTTTTATGACATTTTTCAGTAGATATCCACAAAAAAAGCTTATTCTAAAACATTTCAGTTGATTCCGATTTTGCCTTTACGAGTTATGCATGGTTATGTGTACACAATGTGTTGCAATTTTGTTCTGGTATACCAGAACGAAATTCAAATTCACGATTACTTTGCTAACTAATTAATCTGCAAGAAATATTTTGTACATAAACATTATGTAGCCAGAGGTTTCCAGTGATATAAAAATCTCAACTTTTTTGAGAAAAGTTAGGGGATGATGCTGTGGATCACGAAATGCCCTTTTAACTAAAACCTGCAGTCAGTGCAGTGTAGTATTTGTGACGTGGTATATCGAAAGCAGACACTTTTGGGCAGGATCGTAAATGGAGAAATAGCCAAAAATCTACCGGGGTGATTTTTTTCACGATTTGGGTTTATGATGTTATTAATGTTTAAAATATTGTCTGATCGATTCAGACCGGAATATAACTGGCATGTTGTATTTTTGAGACATTTTTCAAGGTAATTCCTACTCTCAACATTGTCAATAATATTTTTAAAGGCAGCTTATCTATTATTAATATTAAAGGCCCATTCAGTGATTTGCTCATCCGGACGATCGTAAAAATCATCACAATTTTGGTACCGTACTTTGTTATTACATAGATGTGCTAAGTCTGCGAATGGTTCAGCCAAAAGCCATAGGCCTATTTAAGACAAAATAAGACATTTTACACGAATCTGTATTTTTAGATACTGACAGTATCTAAAATTAGCTACAAGTATTTGAATGGCGGGGCTTGAACTTCGTCAGTACTGCTGTTTTCTTCATTTTTTGCCAAATTTGGCATTTCAAAAATACCAAATGACAATTTGAATGACTTAGGCCTATCCTTCTCTTTTAAGCAATTTATAAACAATTTTAATTTTTTACTCTTGCACTGGGATCACTGAATGGGTCTTTAAGAAATGTGGCGTATCATGTCAAAACAGACATCTTTTGGACAGCTTATAAATTTGGAGGCTTTCACATAAAGAGCTATTTTGCTCCACAACGCGTTTTCCCCAATAAAATCGGACATTCCTAAGTGAAGAAATTGAGTTAAGTAAGTTATGGTATTAAAAATTGGAAATTGAAATATCGTGGGTAAAAAGCTGAAAAGACAAATAAAACCAGAACAGAACAATTTAGAAAACAATAATGAATTAATAATAATGAACAATAATGAATTAAAGAGTTGACAGGAGATTAGGAGTTAATGTTTTCTGCAATTTCAGTGTACATCTTCTCACCGTTGATGGTTTGGTGGACTGTCATGTAACATGGATGTAGTAAGCCGTGATCCTAAAAATGCCTTTCACATTGACCAAAACTAATTACAAGACCTCTTCTACATTGAGGCTGGCTTTCCCTTTTAAAGGGAATTTTTATCAACTTTTAAAGATACAGTTTAATGGAATCGGGCACTGAGAGGTAACAGTGGAGGAGTATCGACTCCGTTATTACTATATATCCTTCAAACATGTTTTTCTCAGAAACATTTGTCCTTCACATACACCACTATGTGTTGCGACTGACGAGCTAGTTAAGTGCAAGGTTGCTAGTTAAGTTTGGTTGCAAGATGATCAAAAAAAAATGTTTTGACTTCACTCCCATATGAAAGTTTATATTTGGAACAACAGTTTTCATCTTTTAGTATGTTCTGTTTGAAAATGGATACTATTTTCAATGTATAATAGAACACATACATAATGCATATTGAACACTTATGTGGTGAAGTATTTATTACATAGTCTTATACCTCATTGGACCTGTCAGATTCCAGGGAGGTACAAGTTAAGATGCATTGGATAGAGTTGGTGTAATCTCCACTGGAGCATATCCCAATTGACAGTTTTCGTGGGTGGAGTGCTAATTTGCATATCAGGTATGAAAACTAACCTGCATGCTGATTAAGATTAAAAGTAGCTGTTAAAATAAATGATATTTGCAGCTTTTTATTTTAAAGAAGAATGACGTACAAAGTCTTTGTGAAAAATGGTCATCTGTATGTTTTTGTTGTTAATGCAGCTTGATTTTGATGCTTTAAATAAGTACTGTAATAAGTATCGAAATTTAGGTATTGAAAACAGTGTTTGAAATAAGTTAAATCTCTAAGAGCCATTCAGTCCTAACCACTGGACCAATACTAGGCATAGTTGTACTTGCCCAATTTCAAAATTGCTGATCAAATATTACAACCCAGAGAAGCTATCTTACCTCCTCCAGAATCCTTTGCAACATGGTTCATCACCGGGACATCACTTCACTTCATCAAATCACACAGAATCCTTTGCAACATGGTTCATCACCAGGACATCACTTCACTTCATCAAATGACACAGAATCCTTTGCAACATGGTTCATCACCGGGACATCACTTCACTTCATCAAATGACACAGAATCCTTTGCAACATGGTTCATCACCGGGACATCACTTCACTTCATCAAATCACACAGAATCCTTTGCAACATGGTTCATCACCGGGACATCACTTCACTTCATCAAATGACACAGAATCCTTTGCAACATGGTTCATCACGGGACATCACTTCACTTCATCAAATGACACAGAATCCTTTGCAACATGGTTCATCACCGGGACATCGCTTTACTTCATCAAATGACACAGAATCCTTTGCAACATGGTTCATCACCGGGACATCACTTCACTTCATCAAATGACACAGAATCCTTTGCAACATGGTTCATCACCGGGACATCACTTCACTTCATCAAATGACACAGAATCCTTTGCAACATGGTTCATCACCGGGACATCACTTCACTTCATCAAATGACACAGAATCCTTTGCAACATGGTTCATCACCGGGACATCACTTCACTTCATCAAATGACACAGAATCCTTTGCAACATGGTTCATCACCGGGACATCACTTCACTTCATCAAATGACACAGAATCCTTTGCAACATGGTTCATCACCGGGACATCAATTCACTTCATCAAATGACACAGAATCCTTTGCAACATGGTTCATCACCGGGACATCACTTCACTTCATCAAATGACACAGAATCCTTTGCAACATGGTTCATCACCGGGACATCACTTCACTTCATCAAATGACACAGAATCAACTTTGCAACATCAATTTCAAATCACAGAATCCTTTGCAACATGGACACGGGACTTCACTTCATCAAATGACACAGAATCCTTTGCAACATGGTTCATCACCGGGACATCACTTCACTTCATCAAATGACACAGAATCCTTTGCAACATGGTTCATCACCGGGACATCACTTCACTTCATCAAATGACACAGAATCCTTTGCAACATGGTTCATCACCGGGACATCACTTCACTTCATCAAATGACACAGAATCCTTTGCAACATGGTTCATCACCGGGACATCACTTCACTTCATCAAATGACACAGAATCCTTTGCAACATGGTTCATCACCGGGACATCAATTCACTTCATCAAATGACACAGAATCCTTTGCAACATGGTTCATCACGGGACATCACTTCACTTCATCAAATGACACAGAATCCTTTGCAACATGGTTCATCACCGGGACATCACTTCACTTCATCAAATGACACAGAATCCTTTGCAACATGGTTCATCACCGGGACATCACTTCACTTCATCAAATGACACTCCCAATGCACAGGTTCCCTTGGTTTCATGTGCTCTGTTGTTTCAGGTATATTTCATTACTATCGACCCATGTTGCACTAGATAGCAAATCAGTACAGAAAATTGAAATGGGAGAAATGCATTGTGGGAAGTGTAAGATATCATGATCTGATTGCAATATATCAAGTATCATTCATTTTCAAGGGATATTTATCATATATACCTGTAGATTCTAACTATGGCCACCTCATGACAATTCAAAAATTGTCATGGTTTTGCTCAAATTCATAAAACAATAATACTAGATATAAATGTATAATGTGTTGGTTTGTGGAGCACATGTAGGGTAAAATGAGTGCCATTCATTTGGGATTATGTGCAGGTTGTTCGACAAGTCCCTTGACAGTTTTCATGCATGGTCAATGATGGTAGTGAGTAGTGCTATAAATTTGTGAAAAATTCATCACTTGCGCTCTATGTTTAGAAAGAGTGCAATTCATGTGGGGATTATGCGTAGGTTGTCCAGTAAATTTCAACAGCTTGAGACATTTAACTTGGCATACATGTGAAAGGTAAGTGTGAAGTGTCAAAGAAATTGTAAGTGCAAGGTTGCAAGATTGTCAAGAAAAGACAGGTCTTTGACTTTACTCCCATGTGTTATCTAATAATCTTTCATTGAAACTGTAGTGAGTTGCAAGGTTGCAAGATTATCAAAAAACAAAGGTCTTTAGACTTCATTTGTGTCTGATATCTGATAAGCTAAGACCATTTGTGGAACTTCCACACTGTAGTGAGTTGCAAGATTGTAAGATTATCAAAACATTAAGAGTGCAATTCATGTTGGGATTATGCATAGAGCTTGAGACTCTTAACTCTGGTCCATAGGGCAGGCAGTAGTCCAGCGTTCGAAATTTTGGTTGTCCGGTTGCCCGGGACAACTAAAAAAGTCGCCGGACAACCAAAAATACTGATTCGGTTGTCCGCCGGACAACCATAAATCTAGCCAAAAGTCACATTTGTAGGCCTACGGACAACTAGAAAGTTAGACGGACAACCAGAAATTGTCATCTGGTTGTCCGTGGGACAACCTTTTATTTTTCCTAAATTCGAACACTGGCAGGCACCCTTGACAAGTGACTGTGTTTGCATACATGTAGAAGGGAAGTGTGAGGTGTCAATGAAACCAGAGTGAGGTGCAAGATTTCAAGAGGTCTGTGACTTTACTCCAACTCCCATAAGCTGAGACCTTTATTATAGAACTTTCAAAGGAAGTTAAACGAAGTGCAAAGTTGCAATATTATTTTTAAAAAAGAAGATATTTTTATTGATTAAAGTTTTAAATAAACACAGTCAGAATTTATATTGTATGATACAAACATGTTGCTACTGCTCTTATCTGGGCATGTGAGGAGGGGTTTTGTATATGGAAAATAAATCAGAAAATCCTCTGATGTTATTTTACTTCTAGTTTTCATTTTCATGTTATGTAATGTATGAACTAAATCTAAGTTAAGCTTAGCTATCTTCAGTAGATAGCATCAGCCTGACTATGGACACAAAATCTGTCTACACTTGAAATGTCTGCAGAAGATTTGTTTTACTTCCGGCTAGACAGGAAATGATGATGTAAAGATTTAGTTATGGATGAAATTTCTTGCAAATGATGCTACACATGTTAGTTTATGAGGTATCATGTATGAGTTAAGATGTTGTAAAAACCAAACATTCCAAAAGTTTTGACTTTTTTGCAGCAATTTTGCATAATTGCCCCCACCCCTCATGCCACCTGATTTTTTTCTGGTGCCACCACTGTACACTAATGTATGATCTAGTTCACAAACTTATTAAATGCACAAAAATTGTGAATATTTGTAAGTATTTGTAAATCAGCATTTCTTATGGCTGTAAACTGCTAATGCAGCTTTAAAAATAATGTTGTCAAACACTTGTTCAGCCTTGTCTGAGATTAATGCCCTGCGGAAAAATATAGCAGACAAATCACACGGGGAAGGAGAATTTAGTGATTGTATCGAGAGTGTTTTTATCTGAGATATCAGTAAAAATGACATTTTGTTGATGGACTGTAAAGTGCTATCGGTGTGTACCCAGAATCTTTTAGTGAATATTGTCCACTTAATGCAGGATGCATATCAAGAAAGCATCACATTTGATACAAGATATCATGATGATGATGCCATTTTAAAGGAGGCATAAGGTTGATATAGATGATCTGCATCATTAGGAGGATGATTAGGAACCTTGATTGCAATAGTAAGCATTGAGCAAGGAACACAAACAGAACAACATTTAGAAAGTTTTGGGACAGAAATCTTCAGATATTATTTTAAAATGCTTAAAATACTGTAGATGATGACAATATTCATGGTGAATTCTACAATTTTCATCAGTTGTGCCTTACCACAGGCTTGAGGTATAAAATTCATCTTGAATAGCAAAGTCTGCTCTTCTAGGAAAATGTAGTCATCTGAGTTGAAACAAAATGAGAAAAGTAAATCGTTGGTTTGTGAAAATAACATGGTTAAAGAAGTAAACTTTATATTTGTTTTCAGTATGTCGAAATGAATAAGAGCATGACGAGGTAGAATTACAAGATTGCTAGCATATTGTGTTATATGATCCTGAGTAAAGGCTGATATTTGTGTGTAAAATGATATTGTAGTGAGTTAGATGGATAGGGTACTGTATAGCCACAGTCCTGTATAAAATATGTAGGGATACTTGTATTAGTGATATGCAACTGATCTTAATGGATGTTGAAACCTACTTTAAAATGTTAATCCTTCAAATATGTTTAATTCTGCTCTCTCCCCTTGAGTAATGTTAATGAGGCCACACAGCACAATCTTTCAATCAACACTGAGATGTGTAACAATATTTTCCCACAGGATTTTAGCTACACTCAAGGAAAAAAATAGTTGGCACACTTTCATATATTTTCAAATGCGCACCGTATCACAACACTCCATCAGAGTTACTCAAGCCATGTATATGAAGCCACCCTCTATTCTATAAATCAATGTTGAGGGATCTCGCAGGTCTACTGCTGCTATGATTTTGCTCCACGTTGTATTGTGGGGAAGCAAATGACATTAACACATTGAAAGTGTGCTAACTTTATTTTCCTTGATTTTGGATAACAGGTAAAGTGTGAGAATTGTAAACCTGCTTATTGCATGCAGTATATATGGAATTGGTTCATGTAATTCAAATTTTATTCAATACTATACTGTGCATAAAAAGTATCCGTACACTCAAACCAAAAACAATATCTCAAAGACACTAAACCTAAATTAGTCAACAGATGGAAAAGTTTGTTCTGCATATTTTGATACCTCATGCAGCACGGTTTGACCTGATTTACCCAACTTAAACCAATTTGAATGAAAACAGAGCATTTCAAAAGTGACAAAAGTTTACATAGACTTTTCTCTCAAACTGACACTAATTATAAGCACAGCGAGTGAGTGTTGATCTTTCAATGAGCCGTTACAGAAGCCAATAGGAATCACAGTGAAGGAGGGAATATCACAAATTTGTCACTTTTGAAATGCTTTCCTTTTCCATTCATATTGGTATAATTTGGGGAATAAAGTTGCATTTTGCCGATTAAGGTATTAAAATATGCAGATTGCAGAATAAAATTTTATTTGGTAATCAGGTTTAGTGTCTATAAGATATTGCTTTTTGCTTTAGCCCTAATGCCCCATGCCTATTTTGGCAAGGGAAAAGGAATGAAGGAAGGAAGAAACAAAGAAGAACAAGAGAAAATGGCCATACTTGCCACTGCGGTCTACCTTGGCCGGCCAAGCTTTCTGTGACCATATAACTGTTTTCGCAATGACTCAATCGCATCATGTGGGATAACCGCGCTTGCAGATGTTTTTTGAATTGAGGTTTTTTGATGTTTGGTTCGGTTAGTGTTTAGTGTCCGTATACTTTTTGTGTGCAGTATATGCTCCTTGGAGCTTCACTTTAGTGCCCAGACAGACCAAGGGCACAGGTGCTGGTTGTCAGAGTGTAATTACTCTAAATTTGGACTAGTTACCAACACTCTATTAGTTTAAACATACTGGATTCAAGCATAAATGGTGCACTGTTGTAAGATTGTCGCACATGCACTATATGTATGATGATGTAACGCACTGGTCTTCCCTGTACTACGCTATCCAACAATGATGATTGCAACACTGTTATTTCAAATTTTACATACTGAAACTGCAATATAGCCAATAGAGGTTATCCACTTTACTCATGTGTGACTTCTAACAAAAGACGCTGATTCCCGTAGTATTCCTCATTCAAACTAATTCAATGCACGACCTCGGCGTTACCTGCATGACTTTGGCGGGCTATTTTGAAACAGTCATGGTTGCACATGCAGGTGCTTCTTTAGAATGTCCTAAACAAGGTATAGCAGTCGTTGATAGGATATGCAGCTTATAGAACATGGATACCCTCTATAAGCATGTAATTGGCAATAACCACTACCTGTGTCTTTAGTCAGATGAATGGAACCAGCTAAATACTACAAACAACCGGCAGTTGACCGCCGATTCCATACAGTTGCTATTGTTCTTAACAATGGTAACCGGACTGAACCGCCTGTTGAGTTTTGATTTTATCCCTAATGCAAAATTTCATGATCTGTTCCATTTTGCAAATCTATACCCCACTTCCATCATTATTTTATGATGCATAGCATACCAAATGTTAAAGTATTGTGACAGACCCTGTAAATGTTTTGGTTTTTAATGGTTTGGAAAACAGTAACAACTAGAGATAATTTGCGCTCACAGAGCGCAGACAATCGCAAGGCATGTAACCCTTTGATGGCCATTTGACCTGACCTTTGACCTTAATGTTTTCCGGGTCACAAGGTTTGTTGTCACCAAAATTAAGCGGTATAAGATTTGACCCCAGATAACCTTTGACGTGACCCCTGCAAAGCCGGTGTTCCAACATATTCCCCCTTGTCAT
The DNA here is from genome assembly GCF_039555335.1 of Amphiura filiformis. NCBI lineage: Eukaryota > Metazoa > Echinodermata > Ophiuroidea > Amphilepidida > Amphiuridae > Amphiura > Amphiura filiformis. Next base: position 82,475,738 of record NC_092630.1, on the reverse strand, counting down.
TAACTTTGTTGTCACCGAGTTTGAGCCTCGTACCTTACAGATGTCCAAAAAATGCATTTTTAAAATTTGACCTTTGACCTGACCCCTGCAAAATGTTCCCCTGGTCATGAGATTTGTTGTCACTGAGTTTGAGCCCCATACCCCTTACAGATGTCCAGAAAAGGAAATGATAAGATTTGACCCCAGGTAACCTTTGACCTGATCCCTGCAAAGTGTTCCAAAAAATTCCCCTGGTCATTAAGTTTGTTGTCATAGAGTTTGAGTCCCGTACCCATTACAGATGTACAGAAAATGCATTTCCTAAATTTGACCTCTGCATGACCTTTGACCCGACCCCTGTAAAATGTTCCCCTGGTCATGAGATTTGTTGTCACTGAGTTTGAACCCCCATACCCCTTACAGATGTTGAGATAATGCAATTGTAAGATTTTACCCCCTTAATGACCTTTGACCCCAATTCTTTGTACAACTTTTAGACACTGGCTAAAAGCGATGCAGGTATGCAAGTGCGACATTGTGTTATGTAATTTGTGGAAGAAGTAGCATTTTAGTGAAAATCCCATTTTGGCCATAATGACCTTTGGATGACCTTTGACCCCGAGTTGGTCATGTAACATTTGTGCCCCCACCCAATGGTCCTTGTGACCAAATATGGTCACATTAGCTTAAAGCATATGGCTACGATGGCTCGTTAAAAGTTTGACAGAAGAAAGAAAGAAAGAAAGAAAGAAAGAAGAACTGACCAAAAACAGAACACTCGCAAATTGGAAATTTGCGATTGTAATAACTTTTCAATAATTAAAAAAAGAAAGGCTACATTAAAGACTATGGTGCAAATGTTTTCATAAAATATGCAGAACCTAAAAAAACCAATGTGCAATCAAAGCAAAGAAAAATGTGAAAAGATTGTTTGTAATGCATATTCAAGTATTAAAATGTCATTCATCATCGGTATGTTGAGATGGCACTACGACTTTGCCATGTCATATCACATGAAAATGTAAGGGAATGCAAACCTGTCATGATATCACCAGAAATCCTGCTAAATTATGCAAAATATCCTCTGAATATTTAAAAAGAGAAATATCATATACCTTACTAGTGTATGTCATACACCCACACACTTTGTGATGTTAACTCTGTACCTAGAGTTTAATTTCACAGTGCTTTTAGATTGGTCCCTGTTGTAACTCTCTCTCGCTGGATTTCTCTATACCCAACGGGGATGAGTGTGTGGTGGAATAGACAGAACATCATCAGGCTTGGGATTATCCAGGTAAAAAACTATGTGATCTAGAGATGTTATTGACCCATTTTTCAGGGTTTTTCTATGAATGCTGTATCCATCTTATTCTGTCAATCTGTTTTTTTATATTTTCCACCCAATGGGTTAGTCAAGTCAATATAAAGCTGGCTTTTTTGTATGAAAGGTGATCTTTCTTTCACCTCCCACCATTTCTATTGTTAATGTAGAAGTTTGAGTACACCATTATAATTTCAATTCCTGTAAGTAACCAGCTTGAAAGTGGTGCAGTCTAGTCTATTGTAAGGTAGTTGTGAAAACAACTTGAATGTTGAGAAGAAACTTGGTATGTATACAGTTAACTTGCTAAAGGTATCTAGTAAAATAGCATTGGCTGCTAGGATTGATGATAGACTCTGTTTATAGTAACAGTACTGTTTGGTGTAGATAGCACTCAGAGCTTTTAGAAGTCACTGGTTTTGTGTGAATAACCCAAGATCAGCAAAGTCCCATAAACGAAGTTTTGTTAGGGAGTGGTAAAAGTGCTGATTACATTACTTTTTAAAAACATTATAAATTGACAAGCTTTTTCTCCTTATAAATCTCAAACAAACATTGCATAACCATTGTTAAAATACTTAATGTCAATAAACATATTGGAATAATAAAAATGATATTGTTTTCATCAGTTTATTGCATATGATGAACATTTGAGGGCACTTAAATGTGAAAGCTCAGTTTTATAGTGCCATTCAAAACATTTCCTGGTTTGTCAACAATTACTTGGTCATCACAGAATATCAGTTATCCTCTATTGGATTACCTGTAGTATTCTGTATCAACCAAAACAGATGTTATCTTTAGTAGAAGGCACTGACTGTTATTCACAGCAGCTAGCACAGACTTTGTCATAAACAAGAATAAAGTAGAATCAATGACAGTTACTGATCAACATAGAGACTTCACTCACACATTAATATTTTGATATCCAATCAGGATAAACTTTCTGCAGCTGATATGATACAAAATGATATCATAATATAATGTTGGTCAAACTGTAGAGTAAATTTCATCCAATATTGGGCAAAATATTTTTATTTTCTATGTTTGATTGTGAACCAAGAGGTGGTTGAAATGTCACTTTTACCCAAGTGGACCTCCCTGTCTGTAGTTGATGTACTGCCGTAGATAGCACTAACCGACCTCCCTGTCTGTAGTTGAGGTACTGCCGTGGTTTGCTATCTACAGTAGATAGCACTAACCGACCTTGCTGTCTGTAGTTGATGTACTGTCATGCTTTGCTATCTACAGTAGATAGCACTAACCGACCTTGCTGTCTGCAGCTGATATACTGTCATGCTTTGCCTTTGCTATCTACAGTAGATAGCACTAATGGACTGCCCTGTCTGCAGCTGATGTACTGCCATGGTTTGCTATCTACAGTAGATAGCACTAACCGACCTTGCTATCTGCAGCTGATATACTGTCATGCTTTGCTATCTACAGTAGATAGCACTAATGGACCGCCCTGTCTGTAGTTGATGTACTGCCGTGGTTTGCTATCTACAGTAGATAGCACTAACCAACCTTGCTGTCTGTAGTTGATGTACTGACGTGGTTTGCTATCTACAGTAGATAGCACCAATGGACCTTGCTGTCTGCAGCTGATGTACTGCCATTTGCTATCTACAGTAGATAGCATGGACCTCCCTGTCTGTAGTTGATGTACTGCCGTGGTTTGCTATCTACAGTAGATAGCACTAACCGACCTTGCTGTCTGTAGTTGATGTACTGCCATGGTTTGCTATCTACAGTAGATAGCACTAACCAACCTTGCTGTCTGTAGTATCTACAGTAGATAGCACCAATGGACCTTGCTGTCTGCAGCTGATGTACTGCCATTTGCTATCTACAGTAGATAGCATGGACCTCCCTGTCTGTAGTTGATGTACTGCCGTGGTTTGCTATCTACAGTAGATAGCACTAACCGACTTTGCAGTCTGCAGCTGATATACTGTCATGCTTTGCTATCTACAGTAGATAGCACTAACCGACCTTGCTGTCTGCAGCTGATGTACTGCCATTGTTTGCTATCTACAGTAGATAGCACTAATGGACCTCCATGTCTGTAGCTGATGTACTGCCGTGGTTTGCTAGCTACAGTAGATAGCACTAACTGACCTTCTTGTTTGCAACTAATATACTGTCATGCTTTGCTATCACTAACCAACCTTGCTGTCTGCAGCTGATATTCTGTCATGGTTTGCTATCTACAGTAGATAGCACTAACCGACCTTGCTGTCTGCAGCTGATATACTGCCATGGTTTGCTATCTACAGTAGATAGCACTAACCAACCTTGCTGTTGCAGCTAATATACTGTCATGCTTTGCTATCTACAGTAGATAGCACTAATGGACCATGCTGTCTGCAACTGATATACTGTCATGGTTTGCTATCTACAGTAGATAGCACTAACCGACCTTGCTGTCTGCAACTAATGTACTGCCGTGGTTTGCTATCTAGAGTAGATAGCACTAACCGACCTTGCTGTCTACAGCTGATATTCTATCATGCTTTGCTATCTACAGTAGATAGCACTAATGGACCATGCTGTCTGCAGCTGATATACTGTCATGGTTTGCTATCTACAGTAGATAGTACTAACCGACCTTGCTGTCTGCAACTAATGTACTGCCGTGGTTTGCTATGTAGAGTAGATAGCACTAACCGACCTTGCTGTCTGCAGCTGATATTCTATCATGCTTTGCTATCTACAGTAGATAGCACTAATGGACCATGCTTTCTGCAGCTGATATACTGTCATGGTTTGCTATCTACAGTAGATAGCACTAACCGACCTTGCTGTCTGCAGCTGATGTGCTGCCATGGTTTGCTATCTAAAGTAGATAGCACTAACCGACCTTGCTGTCTGCAGCTGATATACTGTCATGCTTTGCTATCTACAGTAGATAGCACTAACCGACCTTGCTGTCTGCAGCTGATGTGCTGCCGTGGTTTGCTAGCTACAGTAGATAGCACTAACGGACCTTCTTGTTTGCAACTAATATACTGTCATGCTTTGCTATCACTAACCAACCTTGCTGTCTGCAGCTGATGTGCTGCCATGGTTTGCTATCTACAGTAGATAGCACTAACCGACCTTCTTGTTTGCAACTAATCAGTGATCTCAAAACCTCCTTGTTTGCAACTAATCGGTGAACTCAAAACCATGCCATAGCATGGTTTTGAGATCACCTTGGGCCTATAATCTTAACCATGCCCCTCATAGCAGTCAATATTTGTATACTAATGGACCATCCTATCTGCGGCTGATATTCTGTCATGCTTTGCTATCTACAGTAGATAGCACTACCCGACCTTGCTGTCTGCAGCTGATATACTGTCATGCTTTGCTATCTACAGTAGATAGCACTAACTGACCTTCTTGTTTGCAACTAATCGGTGATCTCAAAACCTCCTTGTTTGCAACTGATCGGTGAACACAAAACCATGCCATAGCTATCTGCAGCTGATATTCTGTCATGCTTTGCTATCTACAGTAGATAACACGAACTGACCTTTTGTTATGGTCTTTTTTGAGAAGAATCTTCTCAATGAAGGCAATCTTATCAAAATCTGATGAGTTTCTTGTCATTTTGATGAGAGTATCCGATTCATAAAATAAACATAATTTTTCAGACAAGTAGGAAGAGTGATCCGCTTGGGAATCAAACCCATGACAATAAGTTTACAAGACAGGTGCCTTAACCACTCGCCCATGTAAGCTTCATGATCAAGCTGGCTGAAATTTGAACCCATAAGCTCTCACCTAAATCTTCTCCCCACAAATAGCCTATAATAGCTAGGGTTGTAAATGCGAGAAATAAATTGCCATCCTCCCTGTAGAGGAGCATGGAAAAAAGTGGCATGATTGACGGGAAATTTATAAAATGAACATAATTTTTCACCAAGTTTGCTGATAAGTTTAAGTGGCCGTTTGTGAATTTCAGCCAGCCTAATCATGAAGCTCTCATGGCTGTGTGGTTAAGGCACAAGTCCTGGGTTTGATTCCCAGGTAGGATCACTTTTTGTTTTCTGTGTTATCTGATTCATTTTAATTCAAATATGTGACATGATCAATGAGTTTTACACACATTTCTAAAGAGGACATTTAGAGCTTTCAGAAACTGAAAACCCCATGTTGATACGACTTTTCTTTGTGAAGTTACGTCAATTTATCAATTGCTGAAAACAATATAAAACAAAAGAATTTTAACACTTTCTTTGCCAATATCTCAAAATCAATATTAGCGACATCCGACTCATTTCCCTTGATCGTGTCACATATTTGAATAGATTGCCTTGTCATTTTGAAAAGAGTGTATATAACACTAACTGACCTTGTCTGCAGCTGATATACTGCCAGAGTTTACTATCTACAGTAGATAGCACTAACCGACTTTGCTGTCTGCAGCTGATATACTGCCATGGTTTGCTATCTACAGTAGATAGCACTAACCAACCTTGCTGTCTGCAGCTGATATAGTGTCATGGTTTGCTATCTACAGTAGATAGCACTAACCAACATGCTGTCTGCAGCTGATATACTGCCATTGTTTGCTATCTACAGTAGATAGCACTAACCAACCTTGCTGTCTGCAGCTGATATACTGATGTGCTTTGCTATCTACAGTAGATAACACTAATCGACCTTGTTCTATGCGGCTTATATACTTCAATTGTTTACTATCTACAGTAGATAGTATACAAATATTAACTGTCTATGAGTGTGATGGTCGAAATATAATCACTCGGTGAAAGAAAGTGGTTTCAAATAGAAATAACTCTGTTAAAATACATGTTGGTCGACCCATCACTGAGGATGGAATTAATCGCTTTGGTACATGGATTCAGAAACAAGACTGGCATGAAATCCTTGAATGCGAGGGTTCTCAGAGCAAAGTTGATCAGTTTTATGCCATGCTTGATTCTGCTTCTGAAGAGTGTTTCCCAATTAAAAAGAAAAAGATTCACAATAATGATAAACCATGGATCACGCCATATGTTAAGAAGTTGATAAAGAAACGGCAAATGGCTTTTGAGGTTAACCCTGTTGAGTGGCGTAAATTACGTAACAAGGTTCAAAGAGAGATTACTAAAGCTAAGTTAACTTATCATGCTCAGAGAATTAGATCTCTTCAAAAACCGAGCCCGTAAGTGGCACCAGCAGATAAAAATTGTCACAAATAACAACAAATCTGAGCTCAGAGTGAGTGTCCCAGGAGTAGATGATGATGACTCTACAGGTAAGGCTAACACTATTAACAACATGTTCGCTAGTGTGTCAGCCCACATTGAGCCTCTTGTCCTGGCTAAGCTTCCTGCTTATTTACCTGCAAAAAATCCAGTCCCTCATCTCTACCCATGGGATGTTTACTCTGAACTGAAGAAAGTGAATCCATCTAAAGCTGGTGGCCCGATGGTTTTAAACCTCAATTGGTGCGTGAATTTGCTTATGAACTCAGTATTCCACTTACAGATATTTTAAATTCCTCCTATAAGGAGGGAATTGTGCCCACCCAATGGAAAAAAGCAATAATTGTGCCAGTTCCAAAGACCAGCCCTCCTAATGTTGAAAAACTTAGGCCTGTGTCTCTCACTTCAATTTTCTCCAAAATTGCTGAGGGGTTTATCTGTAAATGGATTTTGGAAGACATTGAGAATTTTATTGACATCAAACAGTTTGGCAATGTTTCTACCAGCCATTATTTAGTTAATCTCATGCATTTTCTCCACCAGGGTGCGGAAAAAAAATCACAACGTTGGCACAGTGGTTCTGACAGATTTCTCAAAAGCGTTCGATCTTATCAATCACACCTTGTTAATTGAGAAAATGATCGAAGTTGGTGTGAGAAGAACCATTGTGCCATGGATTTGTGATTTTTTGCACAACAGGCAGCAGTGTGTGAAATTCAATGATTCTTTATCTGAGTATGTTACGGTCAAAGGGGGTTCCTCAAGGCACAAAACTGGGTCCTATTGGATTCCAAATTGTTATTAATGATGCTGCCACAGATGCCAAATCACAATACTGGAAATACGTTGATGACATGACCTTTGGTGAGAACCGTCATCGTAATGTTAAAGGCTGTCTTCAAGATGATTTGAATGATTTTACTGAGTGGGCCAAAAACAATTGCCTTAAATTAAACCCATCCAAATGCCAGGCTCTACTTGTTAATTTTGGTAGATCAGAGCCACTACACACAGATTTGAGAATTGGTAATGAGCCTCTTCCTTATGTTGACAAAGCGAAAGTGCTCGGTCTCTGGTTACAAAATGACCTAAAATGGGACGCCCAGGTTAATGACATGCTAACCAGAGCCAATAGGCGTCTTTTTATGCTTCGCACTTTAAAAAAATTTGGCTTCTCTCAAGATGAGCTCACCATTGTTCTTAAAAGTTACCTTAGACCAGTTCTCGAATATGCTGCTGTGGTTTGGCACTCAAGTATTACATCAAAACAATCTGCTGATATTGAAAGAATCCAAAACGGGCATGTAGGACAATACTTGGTTGGAACTATACATCTTATGATGATGCAATTACTTCGTGCAATCTTGATTTTTTAACTAACAGAAGAGAATTACTCTGTCATTCATTTGCTGAAGGGCTATCAACCAATGCTCGTACTAGTCATCTCATTCCCCCCACTAGGTTTGAAGCCCATGGTAGAAATCTCCGCAATTCAAGTGCAATATCAAAAATTCCAGTCAGAACATCCAGGTTTGCTAATAGTCCAGTACCATATTTTATTAATTTATTGAATCAGTAGTTATCCTTTTGCACTTGCCATTTTTAGTGATTTTAAACAGTTTTGATGTATTACATGTATGCAGGTGTCATTATTTATATAATTTATATATGATCTCTTTAGTTGTATGTGTGAGTGGGAGCACGAGGGAGTACCAGGTGTTTTTGGAGTTTGTTTGAGTCCAGTGATATGTGTGGTGTGGCTGTGGTGTGAATTAGGGTTGTGGGGGTGTGTGTGTGAGTAGGGGTGTGCAGGTGTGAGTGGCTGTTTTTCTGTGGTGGTTGGGTGTTGTATGTGTTCAGAGATGAAGGGACCATGAGTGCTGGCATGCCACTGTTCGTGCATCTGCATGCGTGCACTCATGCACCCTTCACCTGTGTACCTTTTTTCCACCCACACCGACTCCGGAACCGACTCACACCTGCATGCTGATGTTTTAATATGTAGCAATATCCATTTATATACTGTGCAATATTTTTCATCTCTTATCTTGCATTATTTGAATTTAAATTTGTTGTTTATATATTTTGTATTTGTAATTTTGTAATATTTTGATGTCTTTTAATGATTTTAAAAATTGCTCAATTTGGCCTTAGGGCCACGATGCTTTTTCTAATAAAATGAAATGATTAAAAAAAAAAAAGATGGATTGTTCCATTCCACGTGCCGGAAAGTTAATATTTGTTTTATATCACTCATGCATAAATTCTATTACTAAAATACTATTTAAGGTAGGAAATACATTTTTTCATCAACACCATGTTTTGCCGTGATATACTTCCCATTTTGGGGTCCACCCCATAATTAAATCGGCGAGTCAAGAGTCAGCGTACGGCTTGGCGCAGGCGCAGTACGGCTGAGCACATGAGGGTAAAGTCGCTCACACGGAGAGGGTGATGGTAAAAATGATAAATGGTAATCAACCAATGAACTGTCTAGAATTTATGTATGAGTGATATAACACTAACTGACCTTGCCATATGCAGCTGATATACTGCCTCGTTTTGCTATATACAGTAGATATCACTTAACAACCTTGCTGTCAGCAGCTGATATACAGCTATACTTTCCTTTAATTATACAGTTGATATTCTTGCATGGTTTGCTATCTACAGTAGATAACACTAACTGACCTTGCTGTCTGCAGCTGATATACTGCCATGTTTTGCTATTATACAGTAGATAGCAATTACCACCTTGTTGTCTGTAGCTGATATTATGATTTGCTTCTGTCTACAGTATAGTATTACTTGACATTATTATTTATGTAGATATGGCAGACTTTATAGCACATAGCACAGACTTTGCTATATTTTTTGTAACATTCACATACTGACAGCAATCAATACAGACTTTGCTATCTTTGGTGGACAACAACAGTTTTAGCAAATGTGGTAATACTTTTATGCTTGGCCAGACAATTTTCACGTATATTAGATAGGACTGGCTGACTTGGAAATTTACAAAGGTCTATAAAGAATTTGCTATCTACATAAAATAACATTGACTTTGATAAAAAAAAATAGGTACTAGAAAACATTGAAGTTAGATTAGATATGAGCAGACAACATAAGATAGTGGCTGAGTTACTCTTCTGTGCCATTAGATAGTAGATTTCATGGTTAGTCATTGCAGAAAACCACACTTATTGTTTGGTTACTTATAACCATATTACTCTTCATAGTATTCTTGAAAATGTGTTTTTAACATGAAACATGAATATTTGAACTACAAATTTAGATCTGATGAGTGATAAATTGAAATTTAGGCTCACACTGTTCACTATATGAATTGGTTATAAATCATTCATTACGATAAAATTGACGGCGGTACCCTAGTAAACCCTTTAAGGTGATTTTAGCATGTGTGGTACTGCCATTTGATTAACCAACATCGTCTATATAGTGTTATGGTAGAGCTTAATTTTACATGGATAGTTAATGGAGCATTACATTACCAAGATAAATTCCAGCTGGAACCCAATTGCTTTTTTAGATTACTTATTATTACAGATGCACCTGTAAGACCTGGTCAAATGTTATCATAGCAAAGGTTGTGTTCAAAGGGAAATGTCAGGTGAGATCATCAGATCCAGTGTCAGAAAAGTGCATTTTAATGTGTTAGTAATATGCAATGAAGTACTAAATCACATTGAATTGTTTTTTCACTGTACTATATTGCGCTCTATAAACACGGATTGTGTAACCCTCCATAATGCTGCAAGGTCCCAAGGGCTGCGGGATTGATCTCAACATTTTCAAGGCCTCTTTCAAAATCGACCCAGCAGAGTGGGGGAAAAAGCCTTTTGAAAGAAGCCATTTGCTTGTGAAATGTATTTTACATAAGTTCTAGCAACCTAAATATTCCAGTGCAAATGTTTGCACAATATAATGTATCACATACTCTTTTAAGTTTCTTTTTTCCTTTGAGTTTTGAGTTCGTACAAGGAAGCTGTAGTCTCGAAGAGGTACTTTAATGTAGTGTTGCCAAAGGTTTCCAACAGGCACACTTGGGAGATATATTGACAATTATAGTAAATGACTGTGTTCCTTTTATGACATACATTGCGTATCCACTGTGTTAATGCGACTGATCTGCTGTTGTTGAACTATGCGTGAAACGCATTGTTATAATACAAAGTGGCGCGACAAGAGCATTATGAGCATGCTTAATTTGTAAAAGGAAGTAGACAAACATACAAAGGCAGCCTTAAATATTATTTGCATTCATTGGACAAAAAGAGTTTCACTAGTGTAAAAATGTTCCCTGTCTGATGTTAATAAATGCATAAATATTTTGCTTCAATGAAGTTTTAAGGTGCAAAGATTTCCTGTTTAGAGTCGAGTGAGTGTTAAATTGTGTCAGTGGCAACCTTGCTTGTTTGTATACTGTAAGTGATGGATACCCACAAGAGAGTTTTGCTGTGGTGATGTTTGTCAATGGCTCCCATCCTTGCTAGGTTGAGTTCTCATTGAGTAGCGCCGAGTACTCCACAAGTGTTCAGTTACTTCACACTTAACCTTTTGCTGTCACACATATTTCTCATTATTATTGTTATTTTTTTACATTTATTGGAGATCTAGGATTCTGTTATCATTCATAAGTCAATCAATATTCATGAGTTGTACTTAGCAAAATACACAATGAATAAATAACAAATTAGAAACTACTGCTTTAGGGTTTAAATTGATATTGGTGCATAATTTGATATTTTGTGTTGAATTAGTATTTAGAAGAAAGTATTTTTTATTTCATTTTACCATTGAAGGTATCATTTTTTGAAGACAAATTGGAAATGACAAAAATAAATTGCGTCAAGGTATATTGACACCAACGTCAGCTACTACATTATATTATATTTCTGCCGGATGCTAAGATGCATGTTTTTTGGTGAAAAAAACATTTTGAAGAAATAATATAGCATTGATTTGAAGATAACAAAATTTCCATAAAATTGATATTTTAAAGTAAATGAAATAAAGATTTTGACAGTATTCAAAGAGGGTAGATATCATAGGAATCAAATTTTAGGAATGGTTTTTTACTCATTTAGGACCAATTTTCACTCTTTTGGAATGATTTTCACTCATCTCAGTCCGAGGGTTTCATCAATCTTTTGGTTTGTTTCAGAGTTTCAGAAATAGGTTGAATGCCCCTGATTTGCATCTTGCTAACAGCTTGCAAGTGGCTCTACATTGTTTACATTTTTGCACTAATAAATGGCTACCTTCAAAAAGTATGAAAGTAAAAATGAAATTATTTGAAACTCTTACAGATCCGTATAAGTGCTTTCAGGCACATTGAGGGAATCATACGAGACTTCAACATGAATATTTTACAAGCGAGCTTGTTCACACTTCAGGAGCATCTTTTATGCATAGCTTAGTAGTGCACAGTTCAATTAGTAATAAGACGTTTCATCTCTCACAGGTTTTTGTGTGTCATTCATCAGGCAAAAAGGATGCAATTATTTTCTACCTACTATATCAAGATTTTATTAAAGTAAGTCCTATCAGAAAAGACATGTTCAACAATGCATCATTACCACAGAATAGAGTGCATAAGGTTATTGGAAAGAGGAGGGATGTATAAGAAAGCAGCAAGTCAAAATTTCATTGAGGACCAATTTTTTAGCCCCATATTTGATTGGGACACGTCATGGTTATTAATATTTTCGAAAGGCTCACAAGTGCAACATTTTGGATTCTCACCATGCAAAAATGTTATTTTGATGTATTTTGGGGTCATTGTCCTTATTTTGTTATTAGTGAGTGGATGGACACTGATATACTAGCTACGTATCATATCAAGATGTGGTTCTCTGTATACATGGATATGGAAGACCCTGTGGCATTTACACAATGACATTGACTTTAGCCATATCGGATTACTACTAGCAGAACTATTCTAGCCAATGTCAATTTGCTTGTGCCTAGGTGTGAACGTATCCAATACTTAAAAAATCCATTATTTTCATGGAAGCTCTCTTTCGCGAATACAAATACAAAAAATCTATCTGAAGTAACTGTTAAACAGCCAAAAGGAAGAAAGACACTACTGTCTGACATTTAGACACTTACAATCTTTAATACTTGTAAAAGAGACAAATTTCAGCCATTTTATCAGGCGAAATAAAGTTAGCTGTGAAATGCGTGAACTTAAATTCAATAATAGTTGCAGCTTAGGGGTAGATACAAATATGGGTGAGTGAGTGGGAGCTAGTGGAGAAGTTGAAGTAGGGAAGAGTACTTGTTACACAACACACATTGGATACATTTGTATGACCATGACTTGTTGACCAGTATCCAATTACTAATGGGGGGTGATGAAATATATGCCAGTTTACCTGGCTGGAGGAATGCTGGATTGAGTATCTTTGTGTGGAGTTAGTGCATGAATTATATGTCTTTATAATGGTGGTGGTATTGATTTATTGCGCAAAACTTAATATCTGGTTGCTATTGAATTTTATGTAGTGAAATCAAATTGGTTATGTCCTATATCAGGGGTTAATTGTGATGTCCCATGTCAAGGAGACACTTTTGGGCAGGATCGTAAATGGAGAAATAGCCACAAATCTGCCCGGGTGATTTTTTCACAATTTGGGTTTGTTGCGAATTTGTGATGTTATTAATGTTTAAAATATAGTCTGATAGTTTCAGATCGGAATATAATGGCATCTCGGTATTTTTTTAGACATTTTTCAAGGTAATTCCTACTCTCCACATTGTCAATAATATTTTTAAAGGCCGATATCTCAATTTCCAATTTTATAATACCATAACTGATGAACTTCGCTTAAAGGAAAACGTCCGATTTCATTGGGGAAAACGGCGTTGTGGAGTAAAATGTCTCTATATTTAAAATATGTAATAACCTGCCCAAAAGTGTCTCCTTTTGACATGGGATGTCACAATTGATGCCATAGATAGATAGATTGGCAGATAGATGATTGGATCAGTTGTGGATAGCATCAATATATCTTTCTAGAAGTCAGACAGATCAGCAGTGCAAGTGAGTGGTTTGTAAAGTGTGGTGTCATCAGTATAGAGCACCAAGGCATTGTCATCAGAGAAATTAGAAAGGCTAAGATCATCATCACAGGATGCTACTTTTGTACGCTATTTGAATACTTTCAAGATTTGGAGAGGACACTAAAGCAGCTGCAATCATTTTCATAACATGAAAGAAAAACCAATGTGGGGAAAATTTAATCTGAGCAGACAGCAGAAATGTGTTTTTAGTGAATATTTATTGCAAAGTGATGTTATGTGAGACACCAGAGAGATATTAGATATCTTATCTGTAACATTTTGTTAACATTCATATAATCAAATGCGGCAAAGCAAGGCATAACAATGCCAGAGGCAAAGTAGTTGATTTTCTGTCTGAGTACATGTATGTAGCACTCACTCAAAATACAGCAAGGGTTATTTCTAACAACATATTTCATGTAAATTTCCCCAAGTAGAGCTTGTGAAAAGTTAAACTCAAATATCTTGAGGATGACTTATGGACTAAAGGAAATGGAGCTAGCTCAGTCGTTGTTTTGATGTTTGTTCAAAATTAGCTGGGAGGCTACCTTTCATGCAACAAGGAAGTTCCATTTAATCTAAAGTAGAAAATCATTAGATTGCAATGTATTTTGTATGTGAAAAGATAAGGTGCTCAATGCTGATGGATTCACAAAAATAAAGAAATCATTTTAAAGGAGTCGGGGACTGCAACTTATAATAATAAAATTGTCTGTCTGAAATATATTTATCCCTGCTAAGAATTTTTAACTATTAAAAAAATGTAAAAAAAACAAAATGTGACCCAACATTTGCAAGTTTGCTGGTCCCTGGGAGCAACACAGCCATTTTTTTTGCCCATTCATACTACTCATTAATTTATCAAATAGGGGGTCAAAAGCCGTAGCCAGGGGGACAGGGGTGCGACATCTCCCAAAAAATGCCAATCTGAATAAAAAGGTCCATATTTTTCTCTAATAACATTGAAAATTAGCCCTTCTTTGAAGGATAAATTCACAAATGGTCTACTCTTTTCGGTAAAAACATTAAGATTTGTCTTTTTTAGGTCGATGGCATCGCAAGTTGTGTGTCCATGTGTGTGTCAGTCAGTCAGTCAGGCAGTGTGTCTGTCAATAATTATGAAAGGCATTTTGGTCTCACATGAACAGTTCAAATCCTATTGCAACCAAACTTGAGTCATAACCGCACTATGGAAACCCTCATCTATTGGTGGTGTTCAAGGCCATATACTGAGGTCAAAAGTCATTCAAAATCTGGTCTCACATGAACAGTTTACATCCAGTTGCAACCAAGCTTGGGCCAAAGCTGCATTATGGGAGCTTTCATGTAAGGCGGTGTTCAAGGTCACACACTGAGATCAAAGGTCATCTGAGGTCAACTTATAAATAGGCTGAAACACCAAATCTGTACTGTTACGAGTCGTACCGACTCAAGGCCAAAATCACCTTTTACCCGAACTCACATGAATGAACAACACAAATACACTGTTTGATTAAGCTAACAAACTCTAAGTCTTTAATTGAAAACAAAGTATGCTTGGTACATATAACAACAATATTGCAATACAATAAAATCACACAATTACAGTTTTATTCTATCAGTACTTAACCAGCGGTCTTCTTGTTGGTGATCCTAGAGTTCTTGCAATGTTAATGTTCTGGACGACTGATGTAATATATCCTTATTCACTTGTCCTGCGAAAATCAGCGAAGTCCATTGTACACTTGCGTTTATAAATATCCTTGCGTATGAAATCCTCACACGAAAATGATGCTGCTTGCTCCTATTACTTATCTTCTTGCGCTGCTTTCTCCGCAATATATCTCTTTGCGCTGCTTTCTCCAAAAATGGTGTTTCTTTCACCAATCACTCTTTTTCCAGGGAACAGGTTTCTTTAACACAGCCCCGCTGTTCTTTGACAGATGCGTGGCCTTCACAAACCCAGCAAACTCCAGCAATTCGACAGAAGAACTTTAATCCTTTGATGAGGAAGAGCACATTTGTGTGCTCGCTATCTCCTTTGTTGCTGTATTAAAATAGCTCAATTATTGGCTACATAAACTGGTTAAAATGTACTTCTTTTTTGAAGCACGAAGACCATCACACACATGTGGAGTTTCTCAATCTCCCATGGCATTCTGCCAAGTCCAAACAAAAGCCTCAAGCTTTTATATCAGTACTCATGCAAAAACCCATCATCTATTAATAAACCATTACTTCAATCACATTTTCACAACATTGCTGCAATCTTGGGATTTCCAAAGATTAATTATACACATTCACCTTTCACATTACATCACTTCCTGTGGGGTTTTTCTGATGGTGCAATAATGAACTGGGGATTTCCAAGTTCCAAACATAACTCTGACTTTGTTTACAATAATTTGGGGGGAATTCCAAAATGACTTTCCACACCATTATCTTGCAATTACAAGGGGCTTTCCCATCTCATGAAATACTTTCAGCTTGTAAACAAAGTTAAATAATTAAATTAAATCAAATTACTCAGGGCACATCACAGTACTCACATGCACAGTTCACCCCAGCAGTTCACATCCGATTGCAACAAAACTTGAAAAAAAGCTGCATTATATGAGCTTCCATGGTGGTGTTCAGGGTCATGAGGTCAAAGGCCATTTGAGGTCAACTTGTCAAATTGGCCGAAAATGAAAAAAAGGTTTCACAAAAATGCAAAAATAATGTTCCACATGAATATTTACTATGTGTAGTGTTGACTATCCATATCTTCGAACAACATATCTGGAACCTCTTGTCATTTTTTAATGAAAAATGGCATTCAGGTCCACTTTAGAGCCCACTGCACCATCCCAAAATAAATCCTGGCTAAAGGTCTGAGGGCGTCCCTTTAATTGCTTCTAGTCTTGACCAACATACAAAAGATGTGAGCATTTCAACCAGAATCTGTTTTGTTGAATATGTTAAAGACAGATCTGTTTTGTTTTGAAAACCTTTGTCAGTAATGGATGGCACGAGGATATTGCACGCCTTGAAAGGGTAGCATATTGGACATGTTTTATTCATTTTACTTGCATCAATTTAATGGTTAAAGGTACAAAAATGGTATGGCGCTGTGAAAAAGGGGGTCCTGACGTTCATTTTACCCCTGGGCCCGCGATTGCTCTCGGCGGCACTGTGAATGGTATGGCGCTGGCGAACACAATTTTAAGCCAGACATTGAAAATGTTTGTTTCTTTATCTACAGAATTTGACGCATTTTAATTTCTCATACCAGCGGTCAAACATTCAACTTTCATTTCATCCAAATGAAAATTAAGCAGAATGTTTGATAGGCTAAATTGTTAGTCCTTATGATTGTACTTAGTGAACAATATAGCTAAACAAATTCTCAGGAAGGCAATTCATATAATAATGCATACAATTATTGTAAGCAAGCATTTTTCAATATGGCTTCATTATAATGATAAATTCAATGCAGTGAAGTAATCATGATAACACTTATTGTAAACATATAATTTCTGTGGCAACATTATTTCCTTTAATTTAAGACAGTCACTTTTAGTGTAGGAATAAATATTTGTAAATTTAAAAAAATGGTGGCAAAATGACATCTGGGTGCCGTGGACTCGGTTTTTTGCAACAAAACAACATTTACTTATGGCAATATATAAATATTGTAAATAAAGTGTCTCATGAAATTTACAAAGTTAAAATGCATGAGGCAAAATGCAGTTGTTTTATTATAATTATCATAAAGGATTTGGTGCCTGGGAAATAGTACTGTCCTTGAGCTAGTGCAGAGAGACAACGGAAACCTAAGGAAAAGGAAATAGGAAGTGAGTTGATACTGGATGGTCATGTGGGTTATCAGTCGTGTTATATTTAACCCAAGAGGTGATAAATACTAAAATGCTTCACTATCTTGAGTAATCATCATCCATACATGAATTACCATGATCTTTCACCATAGGCCTTCAATTTACTGGGGATTACTTAAATTGTTAAAGCATGCATCCTATTATATTGACCCTTCCTCAAAACTGTACAAGTTCTGAGAATTTTCAAAGCAAATCCAAAACAGGTGTAAGATCCCAGTCTGTTCATCTTGTTTTATTAACTTTTTTCTATTAATAGTGACATAGCCTACATGTAACAAGTAGTGACTTGCAGGGCAACCTGAAAATCCTAAATACCCTGGACTGATCCAGACCAATAGTGGATTGGATTTTGACATTTTCAAAATGTATGGGTCGTGGGGATCGGGAAATATATCAATGGGTTGGGCCGGGTCGTGGCGAGTTCTCACTAAGTTGAAATGGACTGGGATCAGGATCACCAAAAAATAATCAATTTAATAGTATACTAGTAATATTAAATAATATAAAATTACATACGTTTTCATTCGCATTGTGAGAACTGAGTAAGCATAATACAATTGTCAAATAAATAAACACAACACCCATTACATTATTTTTTTATATAAAGTGCTAGAGTGAACATTAAGCCCATGAGGAGTGACACAGGTCAAGAACTTATATATGCACCTAGGCACTATAAAAGACAACCACATGGGCCAATCAGTGGTTCACACCAGCTTAGGAACAACAAGAGTAAAGGGGTACAGTAAAGCATCGAACACATGAAAAAAGATGCCTATGCACTCTGCTCTTGAAGAAGGATGGTGCGATGTTGTCAGATATGTCCCCAACTACTTCATCTGGTTGGCAATTCCAAACGTGAACTGCAGTGTGAATGAAGGTCCTGCCAGTAGATATGGTTCTAGAAACTGGTACTGTAAGAGCATGGCAAGGCATGGACAAGCTGGAGCCTGTTGCTCTTCTGTCTAGCAGTGCCTTCAGATCTGGAGGACGTAAACTGGTGTGCATTTTGTAGAGGACTGATGCTGCAGCCACATGATGTCTTTATGATGGAGAGATGTGATGCTCAGTAATTTACTTGTTTCCTCTTCGCTCATGCTTATGATTCAAAGGGCCTTCCTCTGGATAGAGTCTAGTAATCCTAGAGTGGTGGTGCTGGCACTCATCCAAGACAGTGAGGCGTATACCATCACACTGCGAACTTGAGCCTTGTAAATGGTTGCTCTGCCTCTGCCATCTTCTCAAACTAATTTTTTATTTGGCCTATAAGAATTGACCAAGCATCAATGGTTGATTGAAAGATGGAACTAATTTGGTTCTATTGCCTTATGTATTTTTTTTTGGGGGGGAGGGGGGTCATTAGCATCATTAAACATTAATTTCTTGCATTTCAACTAGTTCAAGTTGCAATTAGCTGTAAAAAGGATTCAACTCAGCAGCATTGCCTTTCATGTTTTAATGATGTATTTGTGTTTTAAAATGTTTTACTGGTGATGAGGTAACATCAACAAAATCTATATAGAATGATAAATATGTACGAATAATAATGCTTCTGATTAATAAGACCCAGGACAAGACAACATGAACTAAATGTCAATTGACTTATTGTAAATTCAAAGAAAATAAGCACTCATAATATACTCCGTATAATTATGTTCTTCAGCACTCTTGCCTATGCACTAGATGATAATCGGAAGCTAACACTGCTAAAAAACAGTTAGCCAACTGATTGGATGTTTCTGTCATAACAAAATACCTGATGCTACTGACCTGCTTAGAGTTCCTAATTGCGCATCACCTGTTTTCTGGTAATGAATATCCTGATCCTGAGTGGTATAGTGTTAAAGGCAATTTGTGACAGCAGCACCTGAATAACTGTTACAAAGTCATTAAACTCATTTATTATCTTCACTTTCCATTTGTTAATCCACCTGTGTCATAATTTTGTCTATAAAACTACTTCATCTCAAATTTGTACCTTTAAGATATGTCTTTATTCACTGCTACAGTTGTTTCCCTGATAATAAGGGTACATTCTCAGCTTGTCAAAGTGATTCAAACATACACAATCACCTCGTACAAGAAATCATTAATATTGTCTTCAAATGTTCACTAATGCAATAAAAATACCATCTGTTAAATGGGTGGACGAACCTTTATTTTTGCAAATATGACTTCAACAAATTGCAAAAACAAATGTGCGCATTTTGTCACTTTTTCGTTTGCTTTATTGTAGTCAAAATCAATCTACCTTTGCCAAAATAAAATGTTTGATTTTACATGCATGCAGCAACAACAACAACAAAAATACACCAAATACAATATCTGGGTCAGTTGGGGCCATAAATCAGCTTTCCCCCAATCACTTTATAGATATTATGCTAAATACTTCAAGAGTATTTTAATACTCTTGAAATTAAAGTCTAAAATTATAAAGCAGATTGCAGACATTTAAAAAAAAAAAAACTTTCTGAAAGGTATAGCTGCACCTTCAATTTATTTGTTCGTTATTTATTCAGGAAAATTCCATCAATACAAAAGTACTGGTCTCCCTGGAAGCCCTGATAACATTCATATACAAATAACACTATAAGAATATGAATAATTAATATACAAACATAGAAATATAGAACAAGTTCAAATTAACAAATTAATGAGGAAGGCTATAATAAGTTACTTGATGTCTTAAACACAAACAAAATTATAAGGCATTCTTGAACTCAGTCAAGCTTAGTGAATCCAGATTGGCATAGAGATTAAAAGGAAGTCTATTCCATGAAGTGGCAGCGCTATAATGAAATGTTCTCTGCCCAGAAGATAATTTCCACCTTGGAACAACCACGGAACCAAGATGGAAAAAAGAACATCCACAATTATCTCGGAAATCTTCATATGATCATGACGGGTACACCAAGAAAAATCAAAGATATACAAATGACTCGCGAAATGGACACTCAGGTTGGCATAAACGCCATTCGGAACGCAAAGTATACAGTCACGAACAATTTCGGTCTCATGACCACGGTAATCATGATCGCCGGCACAATGAAAGATATGACACATACGAGAGACATGGAAAATACGATGAAAGAAACTCTTCCAGGAAAGCGTGTTTCAATTGTGGATTAACAAATCATACAAGTAGTGAATGTCATTTCAAATATCCAGTTCAATGTAGAACCTGTGGTGAATTAGGACACAAAAGCAGGTGGCATAGAGATCAAAATGATCTTTACCATGTTTACAGTCAAAATTGACCAATTAGCCAAAAGTCACGTGAACAAGTTTGTGAAGGTAACTTGAAAGAAACTGAGTTTTCATGTAAAAATACAGAGAATAGCTTTTGTGATAAGTATGTTAAAGCTACCTTTGGTTTATCAAATCATAGAAACCGTTTTAGTTGTTTAAGTGTTTCAAATACCAGTTTTGCTGATGATGATGACAATAATGTTAATATACTTGATCATAAAATTAAAAGAAATTGTGAAAACAAACAAGTTGATTGTACAAGTAAGAATCCATGTACTATATCAGCCAAAAAAAGGAAAAGTAATGGTCTCGTGTTTGCTCATTTAAATACTCAAGTATGAGATACAAAATGGACGATGTAAAACTTATTGCTGCTGATGAAAATATTGATGTTTTTACAATAAGTGAAACTTGGTTAGATTCAACCGTAAGTGATAATGAAGTGAATATACCTGGTTATCAATTGTATCGAAGAGATAGATCTGCACATATAGATGAACATAATGAAGATGATCATGGTGGTGTAGCTTGTTATGTAAGAGATTCTTTAACAGCAATTCATAGAGAAGATCTTAATGATGATGCAATAGAAGCACTTTGGGTTGAAATTAAGCCCAAGTATAGAAAACCAATTCTTGTGTGTACATTTTACCGCCCACCTAGTTCCTATGTTGAGTATTTTAAAAGGTTTAAAGAAAAGGTACAAAGTATTAATGCTGATGACATTGTTATATTAGGTGATTTTAATCTTGATTGTTTATCTGAAAATACCTACAAAAAAGTTCATGAGTTTTGTACTAATAGCCAACTCTCACAACTTGTCGATGAACCGACCAGAGTTACAGAAACACGCAGTACTTTAATTGATCTAATTTGTGTTTCCAAACCAGAAGAGATTTCAAATTGTGAAGTGGTATATTATTGTGTAAGTGATCACTATTTAGTTAAGATGTGTAAGAAGTATAATAGGGTGAAACTGATGCCAAAAACGGTTACAAGTAGGTGTTATAAGCATTTTAATGAATTTGAATTTACTAATGATTTGTCACGTATTGATTGGAGAAATATAACTACCATTGATGATCCAGATGATGCTTGGAAGCTGTGGAAAAATATGTTTCTTGGTATTTGTGACAAGCACGCATACCTTTTAAGACTAGAAAAGTAAAAGGTTATCTTCCCCCATGGATAACCCCTGAATATAAAAAACTTTCTCATGAACGAGATTATTTAAAGAGAAAGGCTCAGTTATCTAATGATACAAACGACTGGAAACATGCAAAAGAAATCAGAAACAAAGTTAATGAACTGAACCGTAATCTGAAAAAGGAACATTTCCGAAAGGTTATAAATGATAATGCAAATAATACACGCAAACTTTGGAAAACACTGTGTGATCATGGTGGTCTTGGTAAAAAAAGTAAAAGTATTATTGTAAATGATAATGAGAGTGAGAGTATTGATCGTGCAAATCAGATCAATGATCATTTTTGTTCAATTGGACACAAAGTTATCGATGCAAATAATATGAATAGTACCAATCACGACTGTGACTTGATGAGTAACAACCTTGGATCAATTGGTAGTAATGTATTTAGATTCACAGAAATCACAGAAAGTTATGTGCTCAAGGAGTTGAAATCAATTTCCATATGTAAATCAACTGGTATGGATAATATCCCAGCAAATCTTCTCAAAGTTGCTGCTGCATATATTTCTAATTCACTAACGCACATATGTAATGTTTCTCTAAAGAAAGGTAAAGTACCAAACGAGTGGAAGGAGGCTAGAGTTACTCCCATACATAAGGGTGGCGACAAGGATGACTTAAATAACTTCCGGCCAATTTCGGTACTTCCCATCATTTCAAAGATCCTGGAAAGATCATGAACAATTGTACACTTATATACAGGAAAATAATATTCTTTCCAGTAATCAGTCCGGCTTCAGACCAAATCATTCAACACAAAGCACCCTTATTGATGTTACAGATCACATACTGACTGGCATGGAAGAGAGAAAAGCTACTGGAATAGTGTTTCTCGACCTGCGGAAAGCCTTTGATACCGTCAACCACGATCTCTTGTTGAAAAAGCTCTATGGTATTGGCATTCGTGATATGGAGCTTACTTGGTTTACATCCTATTTAAAAAGAGCGTGCACAGGCTACTGCAATTGGAGGAACACTATCTGATCAAAAATGTATTACTATTGGTGTCCCTCAAGGGACAATCTTGGGACCATTGTTATTTTCTATTTTTGTGAACGACTTGTCAAGTAATCTCACATGTAAGACTGTACTCTATGCTGATGATACAGCACTTATGTATTCAAGTAAATGTGCTGATGAAATGTGCACTAAACTAAATGACAATTTAAATAATGTTGAAAAATGGTTAGAAAGAAATAAGCTTTCTCTGAACGTTTCAAAAAACTAAATACATGATATGTGGTACACAAAAGGGCATAGAAAAATGTGAAAATATAAATTTATCTATAAGTGGTAAGGACATTGAACGTGTTGACAATTTTAAGTATCTTGGGACATGGATTGATCCGTTGCTAAAGTGGGATGATCATGTTCACAATACCTGTAAAAAGATCTCTCAGCGTATTGGTCTTGTGAGTAGATTAAGAAAGTCTGTTCCACCCAAAGTTACCAAATTACTTGCCAATACACTCGTAATGCCGTTCTTTGATTATTGCAATCTTGTATGGAATAATTGCTCTAAGGAACTTAGTAACAAATTACAAGTTCTCCAAAATAGACTTGTGAGGTTAGTACCGGGTGTCCCAAAAAAAGGTTACATGTAGATTTTTGAAAACAATCTAAGTTAATGTTAACAAAATATAAATGTCCTTTTCATGATATAATGTATGTCCCTCTACTAGTACCCCTGTGAATGTCAAGTTCACAACATGCGATTTAGCTCGCATTCCACACATTCCTGAGCAAGCTGTTTATCATGTGTACGTGACATAATGCAACACGCGCACACAGTGCATATGGCGGGTCATTTGAGTAGGTCCAGTCATAGCATGACAGGCTTAGTATATTATTTTGTTGAACAGATAATTAAACTTGTTCACTTTTACTTGAGAGTTTGGTCAGAAAATGGACAGTATTCTTACAGTATATATTACACGGCAGCGATTTCAACTAAATAAAACCCAAACAAAGCCTAAATGCAAATTGTTATTAATTTTATTATGTTGATGGCAGGAGATGCAGCGTGCAGAAATGCCTTCACCAAAAAGTGTTCCTCTCTGATGACCATCTTTATTTTTACTAACAAGAGTCAAGAAGCTCTGTAAGATATTTGCAATATTTAATTGTCAATGTGGTTCTTTAGTGCAAAAACCATGAAAAAAAAGAGAGAATTAAAAATAATTAGAAAAAATAGAGCACAAAAATTTGCTTGTGTTTAACTTTCGTTGTGAGATATTTTGATGATTAGACACTCTTGACACCCCTGTCATCTTGCGCTCATAAGTTAAGTTGCTTTAAAGATACGGAGTTGAAACTTAGCAGGCAATTACAGGAAGGATGAATAAATCATACGTGAAAAAATGACAGTGTTTTGTTGTACCATCGCAAAATGCGGTTCATTTTCTACATGTAACCTTTTTATGGGACACCTTGTACTTAACGAAGGCCCAAGGGCACGTGTTTTGGATATGTATGATGTTCTGAAATGGAAAACTTTGAAAAACCGTTCTCATATCAATCTTATTAATCTTGTTCATAAATGCTTGACAGGGAATGCCCCAGATTACCTTCGAACTAAATTTTCCTATGTTAACACCCACCACGCCCACGTAACAAAGTCAAGCTCAGGTCTATGTCTTTACCATAACAAGGTGTCGTCAGAAGCAGGAAAAAGAACTTTTCATTATCGAGGTGTTACAGCGTGGAATGAAATGCCACAACATTTAAGGTTAATAAATTACAACTCAAACTTGTTCAAACGGGCACTTCACAATAATTTCTGAACTTTTAATATTTCGTAAAATGTATATATGAAAAATATAAATAATGCGCCAAAGTTTTACTTTATGACTTCTAAAGATTGATGTATTTTGATGTATGCTTCTATATTTTGAGTGTTATTAATTATTCTACATATATTATGTTTTATGACCCAGTGAATATGTAAATAACTAGCCAATGTCTTTACTATGATTTTAATGGCTTTAGATATTATTTGATGTAGAAGTTGATGTATGTTTGGATGTTTAAGTTATTAATTATTTTATGTATACTAGTATTACATGTATATTTTAAGACACAGAGAAATGTAAATAACTAGCCAAAGATTTTTACTTTATGAATTTAATGACTTTTGATATTTGATGTATTTGATATATGGTTTTATTTGGATGTTTGTATTTTTAATCATTCTAATATGTATAATTCTACCAATTACTATGTACTTTATATTTTATGACATGACACAGGGCCCCTGTAATAGCAGATTTATCTGAAGGGTAACCCTGTATAAATATGGTTTTAATAAATAAATAATATGTTATTGTTATGAGATGTTCTTAGAATGAGTAGAGGAGGTGAAAGTGAATTGAGATGACAAATAACGTGGAGCAACCTTCTTTAGACATTTAAAAACTAAAATAAGTAACTGATTCTCCCACCTACTATCAAGTTCAACCCAGTCCTGGTCTTTCATCATTTTGTCCACTATTGTTATGTCTGCAGAAAGTAAAATAGGTTTGTCACCACTTGGTCCAAACCCATTTGGTCCATTGCCAGTTAGTCCATTGACACTTAGTCCATTGCCACTTGGTCCAATTACCACTTGGTCCAATTGCCTGTTGGTCCAAAACCCACTTAGTCCATTACCATTTAGTCCAATTACCACTTGGTCCAATGGCCACTTGGTCCAAAACCCGCTTAGTCCATTATCACTTGGTCCAATTGCCACTTGGTCCAATTATCACTTGGTCCAAAACCCATTTAGTCCATTACCACTTGGTCCAATTACCACTTGGTCCAATTACCACTTGGTCCAAAACTCATTTAGTCCATTACCACTTGGTCCAAACTCATTTAGTCCATTACCACTTGGTCCAATTACCACTTAGTCCATTACCATTTGGTCCAATTACCTGTTAGTCCAATCATCAGCACTGCGTTAGCGCAGCGGGCTCGAACTCACAACCTATGTATTATGAGTCGGGCGCCTTATCCACTCGGCCACACGTGCTAGTCATTTAATAGTATTTTCACAAAACGTAGTAATCCCAATCGTTAGTCGAGAGGGGTTAGTCTACTGAATATCAATATTTGTTTCTTAAATAGCCTATTATGCACGTACCGGTACTCAGAGTTTTTTATGAACTAGTAAAGATGTTGAAACAACTTCCAGTTGAGATGCTTTCTAGCCTATAAAAGAAACACTTTTAAAAAGAGGTTGATCATATAGGGAGGCTCAATTTTCGGTTGTTTTTGTCATTTCTGCATTTTGTCTTTACCCACGCCACGTAAATTATTGCTTTAACTTGGGTAGGCCCACTCTGCCTACAGAGATTCTAGAGGAAGTAGATAGGCCTATTAAAATACGCATACATCCAATATGTTCCACAGTGGTATGCATGAGGGATACTTTTTTAGGAGCACACCATTTGATTTCCACTGGGGAGGGGCATATGAGTTTTTGGAGAAAAAAAAACCTTTGCACACTAGTGAGACGAAAAAAGAACTGCGCCTCACTGATGAGTAAAACAAATTCTCCCACCCAACTCTGTATAGGCCAAGGTATAAATTAAAATTGAAAACAAAAAATCCGCCACCTGACCCAAACTCACATGCCACCCCCCAGAATCTATGGTGCGCCCCTTATCATGTTTATGCTGAAAACACAATTTATGGTGTCCTTTACTATTATTATGTAACACTATTAAACATGTTTGGACCATTACCTTCAAATCCCACAATGGCCCTACAGAAAAAGGATAAACTTGACCTGTACGACCTTGTGCAATTGTTTCTGGTGCTCAAGAGAACATACCTCTGAGAACATGCATTAGCATCATCACAAGTTTCATTGCTAATATTATACAGTAAAACCTCAATATAACGAAATCTGATACAAGAAAAACCCTGGATATATAGGCCCTTTACAATTAATTCTTAGTTTCCTGTTTCCCGCCCGCATCCAAAGTAGAGAATTGCAAAATCTTTAATTATTTTATTTTTATTTTGTTTTCTCTTTTAAAATAACTTAATGATTTCCATTTGCTACTTTCTGACTCTGATCATATCAACTATAATGATGAATAAACAAAGAACATAACTGTACCATTACTTATGTATAAAATCAAACATAGTTGTAAAATAATTAAATGCATGTTCCTAGTCAAAACGGCTTGATGTAGGTTACGCGACCACTTGTTTTAAAATAAAGAAAATAAAAGATAATTAATAATTAATAATTAAAAGTCACCTCATCCCTTGATTTAAACCATGAGACAAGAAACTAAGAATCAATTGAATACCTGAGTGGAAGAAGGGCCCAACTCCATCAAAGAGAGATATAAAGAAAAAACTTAATATTTGGAAAGGTTTTATAGGCAGAACGTTTTTATCTTCAGGGACCTTTAATACATGAACATACAATAGTACATATATTGAAATTATATATGATGTTTCCATGGCAACGGTACAGGTCTTAATACTGAGCTGGAGTTGGGCCCTTCTTCCACTATTAAAAAAATATACCACAAGTACCAGTTCTGTGTTATAAATAGCTACAGAAATGAGATAAATACCATTAATTGCACAAGTAGAACTCATGTAATAGGTTGGCAAGGAAATTTATTGCAGTGAAAAGCAGATTTCATGGATGAACAAAATTCCTCTTTAACACTATATTTGTGGGAGAAGGGCCCAACTCCATGGAGTTGGGCCTTTCTCCCATGAAAACCATGATTAAGTGTACGTGGAAGACTATTTGGAGAGTGGATTTTGGCTCATCCTTCACACACAAAGAAGATCAGTCTGCTGGCAATAAAATGCAATAAAAACTCATTTTTGTAAAAAATTGGAGTTGGGCCCTTCTTCCACTCAGGTATTCAATTGCGAAGGGCCTAAAGAACTAATTTCTCTGTACCTGACAACTTCGTTATAGCGAGTTTCCACTGTACTATCTGTAGCTCAATATCTTCAAGTGATGACGAGAGGAAAACATTTGGCATCTTCAATTGCCTGATATTTTAGCTTCTTAAAAATAAAAAGTTTTCACAAACTGTACATGTATACAATCTGTAATTTTTCAACGGGCTGTACAATAATTATGAGCCGGGGTAAGATTTCCAAATAGCGTGCCAAAATTGCATTCAGCCCTTCTCGACCTGCCAAAAAAGCATTTTTCATCATCAAACAAGAACAAAAACATGTCGAATTTGGTATCATTCTAAGGCAAATTTTGTAAACAAAACTACTCACCATCCTGCCAAAAAATCTCCCCTCAGCTATTCCAGATATTATCCACACCCCCCCCAAAGATGAAACTGGGATTTTCCTTCTCGGAGCTTCTCGGCCTGCCAAAAAATCTATGCCCCCCACACCCTTTGCACATGGCAGATTTTTGGGAACCCAATGAACTATTCCAGATATTATCCACACACCCCCAAAGATGACACTGGGCCGGATTTCCCATTCCTTGTTCTCGCAATATTAGGGACTGTTCACAAACACTTGTAAGGGGGGCCTGATGCAAACAAAAAGGGGGGCCCCTGAAAAATTTTTGACCCTCCTAAGGGGGGGGGCCTGAAAAAAATTACCACAAATTTTCCTGGAAAAATTAAGTTTATATGCTTTTCCCATAATTTTCACAGCCCACCCCACACCATCCAGATCAGTCTTGGAATTTTGCGAAAAAATATTCCATATTAAATGTCAAGTCTGTATTAGAATATACTGCACAAGCCATGAAAGATATCCAATGAGCCGACTAGGTCGAAATGGACCTCATGATGTCATAAATACATTGACAAGATTTGGGGTTCGGGATCAAATTATTCCACTTGGTAGAAATTGACCTATTAGGCCTGGCAAAGTCGATTTTGAGTTTCCCGTCGCCCGCCCGCACTTCATTTTTGGGCCCGCACTTGAATTCATTATTGCGATTTTGAAAAATAAAAATAAAATCTTATCATTTTTGCAAAAAAACCCGATGAAATGTGTGCATTTTTATTGGAAAAATCAAATTCAAAACATCGACTTCGCTACCGGCAGTAAACTCATTGCGGCCGGTTGATTGGCATCTGATAGTGATAGCCTAGATCCTGTAGGCCCGGTTCATAACGCTTTGTAAATATGTTGGCGTCGCTGTCCTTTGAACTATTTTTTTGGGGCGCAGCGGAATTGTGCAGTACCGCGTGCGCGTACTGCACACTTCGTTACAGTCCAAGATGCGGAACTGACATCCGACCTGCATTCCCGCATGCGGAATGCAGGTCGGGATGTGCAGTACCGCATGCGGGACTGTAACATTTTTGCATTTCTGCTAGGGGATGTGCAATATTTTTGGTGTTTTTTCCGCATGGGGATGTGCAATATTTTGGGTGTATTCCCGCGTGGGGAACTGCAATATTTTTGGTGCATTTCCGTTAGGGGATGTGCAATATTTTTGGTGCATTTCCGTTAGGGGAACTGCAACATTTTTGGTGTTTTTCCGCATGGGGATGTGCAATATTTTTGGTGTATTTCCGCCAGGGGATGTGCAATATTTTTGGTGTTTTTCCGCTGGGGATGTGCAATATTTTTGGTGTATTTCCGCGTGGGGAACTGCAACATTTTTGGTGCATTTCCGCTGGGGGATGTGCAATATTTTGGTGTATTTCGGCGTGGGGAACTGCAATATTTTTGTTGCATTTCCGGCAGGGGATGTGCAATATTTTGGTGTTTTTTCCGCATGGGGATGTGCAATATTTTGGCGTATTTCGCGTGGGGAACTGCAATATTTTGGTGCATTTCCGCTAGGATTTGCAATATTTTTGGTGTTTTTCCGCATGGGGATGTGCAATATTTAAATTATATTAAATTACTATCCTCCGTAAATTGATTGATAATCGATCCACTTGAGAAATTCTCCGTTGGAACTTTAATAGAAAGTGGTCACAATGTCAAGTTGAATATATAATAGTCATCATTAAAGAGGCGTGTGAAATTGATTTTAATAAAATTAATTTTATACAATAACTATTAGCTAGGTTTCTATACTATGCCGACCTTTCGGACACGACTTTCCAAGACTCTCTTTTAAATAAAAAATGCTACATTAATTACATGCGACGATCATTGATTGTCTAAAACTAATTACTAAAAAAGTAAAAACACCTAAGAGCCTGATGTATTTTTCACCACGAATGTAGGCCTACTAAATTTTTGTCATACCTATTTTGTTGCATGTCCATGCGGAACTGCAAAATATTTAGTGCAGTTCGAATGCGGTATTTTCAAGCATGCCAGCGTCGCGGAACTGTCAAATATTTGGTGTAGTTCCGCATGCATTTAATGTGAATGTCCGCGTGCGGTGATGTAATATATTTGGTGCAGGTCCGCATGCGGGATGTACGGTACATGTTTTTTCGCATGTCCGCATGATGAGGGAATGCAAGACGAGATGCACAGTTCGGATCGTAGGCCTACAGTATGTTGTACATGTTTTATTTATTGAAATTTTTAAAGAAGAAAGTCTTGTTCCAAATTTCTGCATATAGTTTCATTGTTGTAATTAAAAATAAAGTCTTCTCCAAAGGTCGGCAGAGTCAGGCCTAAAATATGTACACAATTTTATATTAAAATCATTTTCACACGCCTCTTATGATGATTAGTGACTATTATAAATCTACTTGATATTGTTCTATTATAAGAACCCAGCGGACATTCCTCAGGTGGATCAATCATCAATTCACACTGATCTCAAACGATGCATGCGCATCAATAGCAGCGGCAAGATCAGAAAACAACTTTTAATGTTTATCACAGCATGACCAAGTCAGTATTGGGCACACAGGTATGTCCCGGGGGGTGGGGGCACTTCAATATGAAATGGATATAGGTGTAGGGCTGACACTTTCGCACTAAGGGGCATCCGGTGAGAGCAAAATGTAAAAAATATGGGGTCATTGGGTGAGAGCATGATTTTTTGGCATTCGGTGAGAGCAAAATGTAAAAAATATGGGGTCATTGGGTGAGAACATGACCTTTTTATAAAATGGAATCTTTGGGTGAGAGCCAAAACAGCGCCTTAAAAACCTCGAAAATCGAATTTCTAGTTCTAAATGCCGGGTCTAAATGGCTTCAAATTTCATTGGTTTTTTTTTTCAAAATAAGTAACAAAATCAGTGATAAATGAAAGTTGCTGTTCAAATTGAACTTGTAAGGGTCTTTGGATGACAGATCAAATGGAAAAATAGGGGGTCTTCATATCAAAACGTTTTAGCTGTGATAGACCCTTTACAAACTGCGACTTATTACTTATTTCCAACACTGTTTATAGGGATCACAAGGTCAAACGAGATCTGTGCATATCGTTCTGTGCAGGCTCATGTTACCAGTCTTAACCTTTTGAAACCTCACTATACCAACCGCCTCACTGCACGTATTGTATACAGAGTGCGGAAAGACCAATGGTATCTGGTTCACGCAGAGGTGATTTGGGGCTGTTGCTGCAAAAGTTCAATACTAGTTTTTTAGTTTTTCCGCTGTTTGCGAGTGAGATACTTGACAAATCAGATTCTTTCTTAGATGATTGGCTTGGAAACATCCCAGGCTCCAATTGGATACCAGGAAGCAGGTATACAAATGGTGTCATGACGTTGAAATGCTTTGAGATAAATGGTCAAAATACGTATAAAATCAGTGAAAAAGCTGAAAAACGCGGATCGCAGGCAGAGAATGAAGCAATATTAATGCATAGGTGAAGGCGAATAAAAATTATTTGCGAGTGAACAATATCATCTACATTATTTTCGATACGATCATAAATTGCAGGACATTCTCATGTTTGTTTTGGTGTAAAGAAGCATGATATAGGACTAATAATTTCAAAGTTATGATTTTAGTAATACAAATGTTTTGAGAAAATGTCTGATTTTTGTTGATGTCAATGGATGGTTGTAATGGAATGAAATAAGAAAATGATCAATGGCGCTTAGGGTACCCTAACGTTTTGATATGCGGGTGACAGAGCATGTGTTCGTAAAAAAATATGGGGTCTTTGGGTGACAGCGCTGCTGAAAAGGGGGTCTTAACAGCCCTACATACGCGTCACCTCCAAATTGGGAGTGCCCCACTGCCCCCGGGGAGGTCTGTCTGGTCTACCTGAAGAATTTTTAAGATTAAAAAAAAACCTTTTAATTTTTTTGTGTGTGTGCATAAAATGTATACAATATACGAGCGGTCATATTATTATAATCAAGACAATATGGAGGCACGCGGAATATTTGGTACAATTACGCATTGGTTATATATACTAGTGAAAATTTATTTTCGCATGCCCGCATGCGGAACTACAAAATATTTGGTGCAGTCCGCATGCGGTAACAGCCGCTTTTAATACCTGGTAAATATATACATTTCATCATGCTAAATACAATTATTAGTTGATTATATAATAGTATATACATTTCATCATGCTAAATTAAATTATTATCCTCCGTAAATTGATAATCGATCCACTTGAGAAATTCCCGTTGGAACTTTAATAGAAAGTGGTCACTGGCGTCAAGTTGAATATATAATAGTCATCATTAAAGAGGCGTGTGAAATTGATTTTAATAAAATTAATTTCATACAATAACTATTAGCTAGATTTCTATACTATGCCGACCTTTCGGACAAGACTTTTCAAGACTCTCTTTTAAATACAAATAATGAAACGGAAAGTAAAACGATAGTGGGCCTAGGCCTAATATTGAATTAATATTCATATCTACATGCCAATATGCGGATACATGCGTCTGAAATTCCATGATCTTGATCCTATTTTTATCGATATACATCGATCACTTATCGGATTAAGTATTGGACACAATAGATGAAGTATTTGATTGACAAGGTTGGGCAGCTTCTAACATGAATAAAATGCACACAATGTCAAGTTTATTACAATGGTCACTAAATAGATTCATCACAATAGCCACTTATCATTAAGCGGCGATGCGATAATATTTTTAATATAATAAAATACTATAGACTTTAAAGTTTATAACACTTTCTTTTAATTACAGCAAATGAAGCAAAACTCACAATAGGCTAATAGTCAAAGTAAAAGCGATAGTAATATTAAAGAAATTTATATATGCATGTGATAATATTTTCTCACGCCGCCAGGGCCTACAAATAAAAAACAAAACAAATAAAACCAAAAACAAACAACAACAACTACAACAACAAAAACCTTTTCGCCGCCGCACATGCGGAACTGTAGGGCATACAACTCGTCTTGCATTCCCTCCCCGGATTCTCTCATGAGGACATGCGAAAAAACATGTTCACCCCACATGCAGGGCTGCACGAAATATAATTGGATTTCCGCACGCGGACATTCGAACAAAAACCGTTCATTATCGGAACTACACCAAAATGTTGCAGTACCCCATGCGGAAAGACACCAAAATATTGCAGTTCCCCATGCGGAAAATACACCAAAAATATTGCACATCCCTAACGGAAATGCACCAAAAATATTGCAGTTCCCCATGCGGGAAAAACACCAAAAATATTGCACATACCCTAACGGAAATGCACCAAAAATATTGCACATCCCCTAACGGAAATGCACCAAAAATATTGCAGTTCCCCATGCGGAAAAAATCCAAAAATATTGCACATAGGCCTACCCTAACGGAAATGCACCAAAATATTGCACATCCCCATGCGGATAAACACCAAAAATATTGCACATCCCCTAACGGAAATGCACCAAAATATTGCACATCCCCATGCGGATAAACACCAAAAATATTGCACATCCCCAAAAATATTGCAGTTCCCCATGCGGGACTGCACATCCCGACTCTGCATCACCGCATGCGGTACTGCACATCCCGACCTGCATCACCGCATGCGGGAATGCACGTCGGGATGTGCAGTCCCGCATGCGGAAGTGCGTGACGGAAGGTGCAGTTCCGCATGCGGGACTGTGAGCGGAAGTGTGCAGTACCGCACGCGGTACTGCACAGATAGCAGTCGCTTTCAATACCTGGTCCTTTTCCACGTGCGTATCATATACTGGACTGACAGATTAATGCTGTCATGAAGATCAATGATTCTACAGTGCTGTTCGCGAAATCGCACAATGAATAGTGATGTTTGTGCGAATTTTAAAAAAATATATTGATTCTGTTATTTTTGGATTTCTTTTCATAAATATCAATCATATATTTTAAAATAGTACTTGGTATCGTTTTACATTAATTTGATTGTACAAAAATGGCAAAATTTATATATTTCAACTCTGCTCTATTGTGACACTGTTGCACGAAATATGCGGTCGAACAAAAATATTTTTTTCAAGAATGGCTGCTCGGCTCTGGCGAACCGAACACATCAAATGCCAATTGTTCAATTAAATTAAGTACATTTTCGACCTAATATTCCATCTCCAGTCGCTACGATATATGGTTTCATTTCTGTGTCAGTTTTGGTCCAAAACATGGTCAGAAACAGGTGCAAAAACATGCGCAAACTCGGCCAATTTCTGGCA
Organism: Amphiura filiformis; assembly: GCF_039555335.1. Lineage (NCBI taxonomy): Eukaryota > Metazoa > Echinodermata > Ophiuroidea > Amphilepidida > Amphiuridae > Amphiura > Amphiura filiformis. The sequence continues at coordinate 82,441,306 of NC_092630.1, read as the reverse complement.
AATTTTTGTACTTCCGGGGTCCGCGCTAAAACACGTGGTGCCACAATAATACAAAAAAAAATTATCATTTCGATTTTGCCTTTAAAATTGCTTTTACACAACGTAACAATAATATTAATAAAGGAAACGTGGATTATTTATGATGAAATAAAGTTAAAACATTAAAAACTGGATATTTTCAGGTTGTGATAAATAAGTAAATAAACATTAACCTCATGTTGTCAGGCCGCCACGCCCACGCCTGTAATACACAAAACAAAGTGTGATTTCATCAACCGGGTCGCCGGCTGGGACTGGCCGGGATTTCCCCATCAAACCATCGTTACGGAAAGCATACACAAAGTGCAAGATTTCCTGACGTTGTATTTACAAATATTGCAGAATTTACTTCAATTCTTAGCAGGTTGGTCAACATTTTGGGGCTTTTATTATTAAAAAAATATTGATAAGAATTAAGAATGGAAATTTCTAATTTTCATCTTCAACTAATGATTAAATTTCGAAGTTTTGTCTGCGTCCACATACAACAAATGCATGGGATATGGACGCAGATCGATCTGCCTTCATGTTCAATTGGGAGCACAAATTGAGCTCCTCGGTTCTACCAGGAGTGTAATTTTAAGTGCTCAAAGTTGCGCCCCTGAACAATTCCAGGAGAGCAATTAATTGAGCTCCAATGATTTCTTTAAACGAAGGACTGAATTGGTATCAATTTTGACCTTGCAGCCTCTTTGCAAGTTTATATCTTTGGTTAAACATCCTTTGAGTGAGTGAGCGGTAAATAACAACAGCTAACAACATGTTTTACACTCGCATTTTGTCATATAATGAAAGTCACGAAAATAATGAATAATGAATAATGAAAAAGTTACCTCACTTGTTTTCAAAAATTATGTGACGGGAAACTCAAAATCGATTGTTCGGGGCCTTATAAGGAAAACACAGTAGTGGTCAATGATGTGGGGTGTGGGGTCAATTTATTAAACTAGCTGGAAAAGGACCTTATATGATGGGGTCTGGGGTCACCAGGTGTCAATTTATTCAACTAGGTGGAAATGGACCTTACCATGTGAAAAATACATCGACAGACATGGATTTGGGGGGTTCTGGTCAAATTATTCCACTAAGTAGAAATCTTTTGACCCGAAGTCGTTGACCTTCTTGGTGTTTGCCACATCAACAGGTCCATTTCCGCTAAGTTGAATAAATTAACCCCAGATCCCATAATATGGTTCATTTCCACCTAGATGAATAAATTGACCCCATGTGACCCCAGACCCCAATTAAGTCATTGACCATCATTGTGTTTCCACGTCAGTTGACTCCAACTTTTAATAAATTGCAATAATCCACGTCGGCACCAATTACAATACTGCGGGGCCCTGTGCCCCTGCCCATGCCGATATTTAGAAGCCTTTTGTATACTTCATGGCAAGCGTTTTACCCGGCTTGTACAATCGGATAAGTTTGGTGAGAAATGTGCTTCCCATAATGTAGGTCTGACACCCCAAATAATCTGGAGTCACATAAGAAACTGCCAAACAAAAATTTATTTATAATGCATAAGACAGAGTTGGTGTGCCTTTTTATTGTAGGCCTATCATTGACAATTTGTTACAAAAACTTACTGTCCAGGCAGGATTATGCATACAATCATGCATCTTGTGTTTATTTCTCTGTAAGTGAAGTTGTGATACTAATAGTAGATATTAGATGATATTAACAATGAGTATTATATTAAACCTGAATACAGAGGAGATGAAATTTAATATCAAGAATTGTAGACCATTTTTAATATTTTAATAGATCAATCGGAAATTGACAGGGATACTTGGTGGGGGCAGGCGGGGGTGGGCGGGGATAAACCTGGTAACAGTTTTGAGGGGGATCAACCAAGTGTTGGAAGTTTCAAGGGGGGTGTAGGAACTTTCAACCTCCTGAACAGATCGGGTGACAAAAATAATGCATAGAGTCATAAATTTTAGTAATTTTTTTTCTGCTATGCCCCAGGCTGATGGACCCTCGGCCTGCCAAAGTATTATAATTGTCAATTTCCTGTGACGGTAATTAAAATCATGTAAATGCAAAGGGGTGTGAGCCACCTGTCTAAGCACTCACATGTGGCGGTACGAATAAGCACCACACTTTGCCCCCCCCCCTATTTTGACAGATATCTTTTCACTCAAAATAGACTTCCCAATTTAAAAAATAAAAAAGTTGCCATACAAAAACAATTTGTCCTCAAAAACCTTAATTTTTTTATTTGTTTTTCTTTTATTTTGATTTCACTCAGACACCACACCACATCTAGGAACCAAAATGGTATGATTATAAGTTTCTGTACAACAGTGTCCAATTCCCTCACCAAGGTAGTGATAACAGTCCCTTATTGCCATCAATGGAAAGATATTTAAAATTAAAATTATAAAGTTTCATTTTAAAACTTTTATGGGAATGATCTCCTAGGCAAGTCCATGTATCGATACTCTGTCGCAAAACCTGGTATAAAATGTGCATTAAATCTCTGTTTTTCAGTTGAGAACCAAAATGTATACCAACTTGATGTAACGTAATTCTTTTATGTAAGTTACAGCTTTTGATTAAACTGAAAGAAAACATCATACTTTACATGTTTGTGTCTTCATAATATTTGCATGAATCTCATCTTAATGCTACATTACATTGCATTGACTAGTCAAGATATATGCCAGGGGTTGAACAAAAACCAAACCATCATTTTATAGTCACTTATGTTTTAATTTCATTTCAACAAGTGCGGTAAAAAGTGAACATTGAAATATAATGGTCAGTTCCCTTAATAATTAGACTATGCCATAGTCGAATTTTATTAAAAATATGTTATTATTAGTCATGATGAACTCATTTCGTTGAACTCAAAAGTATACTGATGTTTATTAAAATGAAAGTATTCAATAGTAAAATGGTCATAAAGAGTTAAAATATCAGATGATTAGTGACAATAAAGTAATTGAATGCAACACTATCTTGCATAATTATAATGGCTCACCTTAATACTGAACAATTCTGATTTTAGAACCAGATTATTGAAAGCGAACCCGAAAATCTTGGGAAGCTAACAAACAGAGGGAGTGCGGTGACTGAAAAGATCAGATACAGATGTGAAAATCTATCAGTTGCACACAAATCAATATAAATCAGAGTTTTATGCTTAAATTTAATAGTCAGAGTATGCAAAATGGGCAAGTGGACTATGGAGAAGTCTACTTAATAATAGACATCTAAAAAATGTTTTAAAGTTTAGCCTGCAGAAAACAAATGCATCACCTGTTAGCTCCCCAAAAATATACTTGATTGTTGTCATCTGACAACAACAAAACATTACTTTGCAAAAGGTACCAACCCTAAATTTACAATTCTGATTTCTTTCTTTATTCCTCAACCTCGAAATACTAGTGCACATTTATTTGTTACCATTTTGGATCAATTCTGGGTAAGCTTGCAACATAAAGGACCAGCACTTACAAAAAGGGAGAAAAATAAAAAAGTATAATAAGGTTATTGTCACAGAGCAGTGTTAGGGGTTAGAGTTCAAGGTAAGGGCTGGGTTAGGGTTAGGGCAAGAGTTAGGGTAAGGGTTAGAGTTTGGAATTAGTGTTATAGGAGGTAGGGTTAGATTTAGGGGTCAGGGATAATGGTTAGAATTAAGGTCAGTGAATTAAAAGAACTATGTGGGGTTTGGACTAACAGTCAATTGGACCAAGTGTCAATGGACTAACTGGCTATGGACCAAGTGGTAATGGACTAAGTGGCAATTGGACCTAGTGGTAATTGGACCAAGTGGTAATTGCACTAAGTGGTAATTGGACCAAGTGGCAATTGGACCAAGTGGTAATTGCACTAAGTGGTAATTGGACCAAGTGGCAATTGACTAAGTGTCAATGGACTAACTGGCTATGGACCAAGTGGTAATGGACTACATGGTAATTGGACCAAGTGGCAATTGGACCAAGTGGTAATGGACTAAGTGGTAATTGGACTAAGTGGCAATTGGACCAAGTGATAATTGGACCAAGTGGCAATTGGACCAAGTGGTAATGGACAAGCGGGTTTGGACCAATTGGCAATTGGACCAAGTGGTAATTGGACCAAGTGGTAGTGGACTAAGTGGGTTTTGGACCAAGTGGCAATTGTACCAAGTGGTAATTGGACCAAGTGGTAATGGACCAACTGGGTTTTGGACCAACAGGCAATTGGACTAACAGGGAATTGGACCAAGTAGAAATGGACTAAGTACTAATGGACTAACTGGCAATGGACCAAATGGGTTTGGACCAAGTGGCGACATCCCGGTAAAATATGGGCAAGTCTATTCTGTAGCTCATTTTTGTGACAAGCACTAAAATTTGACCAAACAGAGCTGCAGTAGTCAAAGTTAGGAAAGACAAGGTCTTGGACAAGTGCTGATCTAAAAGGAAGATATTTTTTCACTCTACAAATAACACCAATATATTTTGATACATTAGAAGAAAGATAACTAACATGCTATTGCTCATCCCAAGTAAGATGTGGATCAAATGTAACTCCTATACTTATACTTATCAACTCTTTCAATGCTCACACTTTTATAAATGAGGGATATGTTTTTATAATTAATTAAAGCTTGCCTTGTTCCAAACAACATCAACTTATTTTTCTTAATATTTAGAGTTAAATGATTAGACTGAAACCAATCAGCAATTTTCTTTAAATTTGCATTAAGATTATTTTCCAGAACAGTGGGGTCAGATGAGCTTACTTACTCTTACTTACTCCGTCGACTCTTGCTGTCGGGCATCAATGATGGCTCGCCATAACCGCCTGTCCTGCATGCTGGTCTCAATTTCTGCCACTGTGTATCCTGTGTCTTGTTGAAGCAGGTCCACAAAGGTCTTCTTGGGGCGTCCTTTGGTTCGCTTTTCCTTGGGTAGGCTTCCATGTTACCAGATCAGATGTAATCCTCCCTTTGGCTCTCTTACAGTGTCCCGCAAACCGTAGCCGTCTTGTGCTGATTTTTGAGGTCACAGGTGGAATGTCCCCATACAGTTCCTTATTGGTCATATGCATTTTCCAGCTCACATTTAGTGCTGATCTTAACATTCTTGTATAGCAGCCATCCATTGCTTTGCCAATTTTCTTGGTAATGGTCCAGGTTTCACAACCATACAGCAGGACGCTTTCTACAGTAGCTTGGAATAGGTGTGTTTTGAGGTGTCTAGGTAGAGATGATTTCCAAATATTATTGAGCTTGTTACAAGCTTTCCATGCCATTGCCTTTCTTACTCTGATGTCTTGCTCAGTACTCCTGACCCACGACCCCAAGTACTTGAAGTCTTTTACTTCTTCCAGGAAGCTGCCATCCTCGGTTTGGATTTCAACATCTGTTGAATGGTTGTACACCATGAATTGTGTTTTCTTCGCATTCATGTGTAATCCCACACTAAGTGCAGCGTTTTCTACATTTTTGAGCAGTTCCTGTGCTTGGTTGGCAGTATCAGATAGTAGCGCAATGTCGTCTGCGAAGTCAAGATCAGTTATGTCAGTGGACCAACTCGTCGGCTTTTTCTAGGTTTTATAGTGAAGCCTAATCTCTCCTCCCTGCCGTCTATTGCAGATCTGAGGCAATAGTCTAGGACGATGATGAACAGATATGGTGCCAGCGTATCACCTTGTAACACACCTGCTAAAATTTCAAATTCATCTGTGTCACCATCTGGGGTCGTCACTTTAGCCTCTGTACCCTGGTAGGTGTCTTCAATTGCATTCACAATGATATCTGGGATGCCATAAGCTTTCAAGATCTTGATCATTTTCCCTCTGTGGGCCTGTATCGAAAGCTTTTTGAAATCAATAAATGTTACCACTGCAGAGAGGTTCTTTTCTTCAATGCCCTCAATAATCCTTCTCAAGGCAAGAATCTGCTCAGTGGTCGATCTCTTTTCTCTAAAGCCACACTGATTCTGTCTGAGCTTATCATCAAGGTGTGGTCTGATCCTGTTCAAGAGCATCCTGTTGAATGTTTTAGCAACTATTGAGCTTAGGCTTACTAGATGAGCTTACTAAAAGAGTAGTATCATCTGCATACATTACACACTACTTACGGCCTCTGGTTATGAATTCACAAATATTATAAATAATAAGGGTCCCAATATTGAGCCCTGTGGAACACCAATATCAATATTTTTAAAATTTGATAGAGAAGAATTTATATTTACAGCTTCAGATCTACCATTAAGATATGATCGAAACCAGATAAGAGCTTTACCTTTGATTCCATATGAACTAAGTTTTTGAATAAGAAGGTCATGGTTAACAGTATCAAAGGCCTTCTTTAAATCTAAAAAGATTGAACCTGTAACTTTGCCATTATTCATGTTAATTATATATGATCTGTCACATCTGATAGAGTTGTATTAGTACTATGATTACGACTAAAGCCTGATTGACATGGATTTAAAATATTGTTATTCAATGATTATGGTTAGAGTAATATCTGACAACAAAAAGCTCACATTAATTTTGTATAAACATATCTTTTTTGCTGATCTTCCATTTTATTGTCATCTCTCAAGAAATGTGATATGAAGGAATCAAAATGAGTGTTGAACTTCCATGGCCAAACATATTCAATTTGCAGTTTTCTACATTGTAAATCATGATAAAATCATGCTTTGTAAATGCCACATCCAAAGTGAATAATTTATTTCTGAGAGGTGAACATAATATAGAATTGCTCTAACAATATATCACAAGCTTTCATTTGTTTCTGAGAGAGGAATTGTATAGTTCATTGCTTTAACAATAGATTACAAGGGATATTTTATGTTTGTTTTGACGGTATCTTATAAATGCAATTTGTCAAGACATTCATTTCCCTTGATTGCATCACAAAATGTGATGTAATAAATTGACAATGAAATTCACCCATTAATAATGCTTCTGCTTGCCTGCCAGCCTGCCTGCTGGCCTGTCTGCCCTCAAGGGTATCTTAAAAGGCAGGATTAGTAGCAATTGTCTTTTGCATACTCAAGCAGTATTTATTCATAAAATATATAAGAGTATGAATCCATATCCATACTATTCTTCGACTCCGGTAGTTGTCTAAATGTCAAGGATTTACACTGTGTTATTTGATATTTTTGGAGATTTGTAGTGAATTTTGATGTTTATATTTTGGTTTTGGTTACAAAACATTTGACAACAACTCCTTAATGCATAGGCCTATGTTGCATCATGATCAAATGCATTAAAACTTGATTTTTATGCTGGTCCACCTTAATTTGAGTAAACAAATATGATATGAAATAGTCTAATCAGTCCAGAACAACACCAAATATGGACAATAAGACCTTTGACCTTTGCTGTACAGCACCATGTATTGATCTAATGAGAAACAGTGAACATCAAGAGATCACATTTCTATCAGAATTGCAATGAACAATATAATTTGGATCCACATAAATGACCAGAGTTGGTTTTTCATTTGGATTTGGATAATTCTTTAGAATTTTGACTGTGTCCATTTGAAATTAAACCAACCAGAATGTTAGCTCACACAGTAAAGGATAGGGCTCATGTACTGGATAATTGTGGAGGCAATGAGATTAACCCAGTGTAGCCATTGAGGGCATTATAATGCAATACTCATGTTCCAATTCCACATTTGACTCTCTCTTTCTGACTAATAATGTACAGGCTATCAGTACTTGTACATTCTGGGATGTAGCCTACATTATGCAAATACACACAAGGAGGTTTTGCTTCCAGTTATGTTCAGTTTCATTTATATCTTTGTAATGGAAAGTTGCCTTGAGTGTCAGTGTATAATTGTGCCAAATGTTGTTGATATGTAAAAAAAGAGAAGTAATCATGATGTATTTGGAACAGAGAGTCAATATACTTTTGCCAAAAGGTTCCATACAGTTGTAATAGAAAGAATCAATCTAAAACAATGATAAAAAACATGATAAAAATGGGTTTAGGTGCATATTTTGATCAGAACTTTACACCATGTTTGTCATTGATTGGTCTCAATCTATAAAATATCAAGAACAAATATAAGCAAAATGCCTGCATAAAGCCCAATGGATACTCTGCTGTAATATGCTGCCATTCTTTTGTCTATAAAGTTTGTTTGGCTTATATAAGGTGAAAAATAAGATTCATAACATTTTGTATTGTATTGATATAGAATGGCGTGCATGCAGTTAGGCACAGTGCTTACACTAGTTGGGCATTGCGCACGCTTATGTGAATTTACGCGAGCGTGAGTTGGGACTTTATTGATGCGCGCAGTAACAAAAATTGAATAATTTTTACCCAATATAAGCCAAACAAACTTTAGCAGCATGAATTCACATAAATTCAATGTTATATCACAATTGCGAGGTAGGGATTGCTGTTGTTAACTTGAATTTCATATAAAACCTTTTCTGAACACCTAAGCATGCAGTGCTGCAATATATTGTGGCAGGATTTGTGGATAAATCTCCTTCTCAAATTCAATACTAGACTAATACTAGTACTCAGCAATGACCAGAAAGTCATCATGTGGTGAGATTTTCTGTTTGCAGAGGTTGTAAATTTCTGGCTAAAATTTCATCTCTGCTACAATTTGGAGTATACATCCGGCAATAGTCTTACACGCTGTCTGAAATTAATGAGCCCTACAAGATATATCTTACATCACTGCAAATCACAAGTTTAATTTATTCTTGACTTGAGTTCTGAAAACAATTGGGTGAAAGATTAACACAATTCATCATTGGGCAGAAAATTCCTAAATGTACATTTTCACTGTTACCATTTGGTAATAGTTACCAAAGGCAAATCATCCAATATTATGATATTATTATTTTGCAGGGGATACAAAAACTACCTGACTGTTCAAAGATGTAGTTCTTTTATTAAAGGAAGGTTATTTATTTCAAACTCTAATGGTGACCCGCAAGTCAAATTGCTAGAATTGTACATTAAACACACCTAAACAGACACAATGCAATTTGCAGGCAGCAGCTAAATCAGCGCCAATATTGCAACATTGAAACAAACAACTATACAAACATCCAATCCAACCCAACCACATCCCCCAGTAGGCAATGAGGATAAAGTGCCTTGCCCAAGGACACAACACGTTGGCACGAGGGGGGCTCGAACTCACAACCTATGCATTATGAGTCGGGCGCCTTATCCACTTTATTAATTAAGTATGCTTGATGTCCCCTGTAAATGAAAATAGCTTCAAATTTGACATTTTGTACTGTTCCCTGCTTTGCAAAATGGGTACCAGTGACAAATGTGTATAGGGGGGTTTTCTTTCTGCCCAGTGACAACATCTACCTTTGTTATGATTGCAGGTTAATAGTAAATTAACACATCGTAGAAGAGCAGGTCTTACATTGTGGACTATGGCAGTATCCCCTTTGCATCTTCATTGGCATCTCTTTAAACGCTTTCAAATACCTGTGTCAGTTTTGAGGAAACTTGAAAAAAACTTTTAAGGGTTAGTTGTCATCAATTATTTAAAGAACAACAGTATAAAACCTTCTCAGTTAGGAACAATGAAGTTGAAAGCTTTGTATTTTCCCCAAGAGGATGCTGTTATGTTTGTTTTTGTGTGTAGAGCATCCATGTTCTATCTGCTCCAGGATACCAATGAAGATGGTACAAATTGTGTCATCAGGATGAATCTACCAGCAAGTAATTCTATGGCTTTATCTGGGTTTGTTCTTGGTTTATTCTGTGAGTGGGTTGCACTACTATGAACTACCTGCCTTAGGATACCATGAAGGATAGGATATAAATGCGCAAGTGAGGTAATTCCTCAACCTACTTCGGATGTTGCATAATAGAAACCTGGATATGGTGTATCGCTGAGTAAAAAGTAACCATTCATTATTGTGCGGTACTACCTTGCTCCATTACTGATTCCGGTAGTCATGCTAGTGTTTGGTTTGTCTATCTGAAACTGTTACCCACCTCTCTGCTGATGCACAGTATAATTTAGTGATTTTCAGAAAAACTACAACTTGTATTACAAATTATCATAATTATATTCAAATATGTGTGATAATCATTCAAATGAGTACAAACACCTTAGTCATGTTAGTATTGATTCAGTAGTTCTTGACGCAGACCTTTGATTTACTTAAGAGAACGCCAATATTGGTTGCATAAAGAATGTAGCTGCATACAATGAAGTAGTGCTAGAAGAGGAAGGTTAGTGGTTAAACATTAATGTTCAATGTTGTCAATCCCAATCATTCATCTTGATATTTACTTGGGTGTAAGCAAGAGTGAAAATTAAAAATTCTGAGAACTCAATTGAGATATGCATTGAAAAACCTGCAAAGACATTGAATTTGTTAAAATATTCAAATATACAGGTATCATAAACAACAAGCGTTTTCGACTAAAACCAATTTCGTATCAGGACATGGGTCAGTTGTCCAGGAGTGGGGGATGGGTAAAGATAAAACATTTCCCAGGTGTACATTAGTTTGGCCCGAATAGTTCATTGGTGCCATATATATCAGGCAATTTGGATTAAGCTTTGTATCCAAGATTAATTAAGGACTACAATTACATCTCTCAAAGTCAAAGCAAATCACCCAGGATTTGAAATATGGTGTTTTAAAAATAATTATAAGTTGACAAGAATTAATAAAAACAAAATAACCAAGTCAATAAGTCATTCATTAACTTTGATTGTCTTCATTTATGAAGTATCGCTGTAATAAGGGTAATACAAGTCAAGTCAATATTATCAATTGGAAGATGAAATTAAATACCAACCTGTTGGATAATATCCGATATCCAGATTGGTACTTGAGGCCTATTCAATATAATAGTGTCAATATCTATGCTTCTTTTTATAGCATCTTGTATGGCAAGTAGGTAAAGAGCAGATGACTATTGCATCCAGAGGACATGCTTCAATGTAGTCATCTCTGGCTAATTGTGACCGTACATTTACCGAATGAGCCGTAAATGTCCTCAATTGTATTCTGAGTTACAGTGTAAAATGGGCATGAAGGTCGTATTCATAGGTACCTCAATTTGGTGCTACGTGTACCTCATTTAATGAGATACGTAGTACGTAAATTGAAATACCTATGAATATGACCTTCATGCCCATTTTACACTGTAACTCAGAATACAATTGAGGACATTTATACTGCTCATTCAGGTCTGTAATCGGTCACAATTAGCAATTGGTGTGGGAGTCCTATGTTGGGTAGTTAAATGTTTCAGGGTCTGGCCCATTAAATTAATATCAGTCAAGTTTGACTAGCCAAAATAGGATGTATTTGACAAGCCAAATGTGAATCAGCCATTTAACCATTTTTTCCCTTTTTGCTTATTTCTTCTACAGGATTTTAAGGATTTTGAATTGGAATTGTGATCAGCAGAATTCACACTCAATAAGCAACCACAAAAGCATAAAGTAAGTACTTGATAAAATGTAATAATTCAACAGATGCTGAAGTCCTATGATCTGCTCCCGGGATTTGCTCTTCCCCATCTGACACATTAGATTGGTAGAGCATCAGTCCAGTGATCCAAAGGTCCCAGATTCTGTATATTCTGTGATTTATTTCCATTGGCTGTCATTATTCATCTGGAGACATGTTAAAAACCATTTTCTTAAAAGTATTCTTGTGTGACTACCAGATAAATTTACTTTATGGAATACGCATCAGACAATAAAAAATTTAATCACCGAAGGGATCTCCAGGTGAACTGTAACATGGTACAATTTTAGAATGCAGGAGGAAATCCAAGTATTAAGCAAAGTAAAACAAATTTATTTGACTAATAATATTACTCTTTTATAATGCAAAAAAGAGGATTGTATTTCACTGACATGCAGATCTTGATATTTTCCACTAGATGAACAAAATGCAGAGGAAAGTTTCTCTAATTGTATCAGTTTGTTATCAGTTTTGACTACAATGAACTAAATTTTCCTTAATTAAATTCCACACATGCAACTTGTTGGTGACATTTAAGTACAAATGTCTTTTATGTGAGGACAAAGGTTCTTAATTAATGCAACATACACAGTCTTTCAAGGGGTAACAAAGTGAATAACATTGATTACATTTCACACATACAGACTTTTGACATTTAAGCAAAAGTTGTTTTTAAGTAAGTTGACAAGGATGAAAGATTGTAATTAATGCAACTTGCAGACAGTTCTTGAATAAAACATTAATTATGATAGGGAGTTAATTCATATGACAATAACCAGGCTGATAACAATTCAAAAGATGAATTGCAGTACTGATAACATTACTTTAGAGAGATCTTCAAAGGGAGAAGAGGAACATTTTACATAGATTGATTAATTACAAAGTATGAAAAGCGGTATCTGAATGCCAATCACCTGAGAGCAGGGCATGGATTTGAGAAGCAAATATTTTGAATTTCTGTGTGTTAAAGCTCAAGGCATTATTATCCCCCTGGCTTTAGCCATGAGGGGGATATTGCGATAATGTATTCCTTCTGTTTGTGTAAGTATGTATGTGTATGTTCCATTTTGGTTAGGTTTTGCCTTCCACCTATTTTCTCGGAGACTAGGGGGCACATGTTCCTCAAACTTGGTGGGTGGGTGCATCTTGACCCAAGACAGAACTGGTTTGTATTAGTTAGTGGGACAAGGTCATTGAGGTCATCCAGGGGTCTTCTGAGGGCAAATTGGTAAAAACTGTCGTATGGACATGAAACTTGGTGGGTACAGTCTACATTTAGAGCCAAATTTTTGGAAGGTCATTTTGGGGGTCACCAGGGGTCATCTGAGGTACAAGATCAGGGGGATCGTGTGGTTCGAGAACCACCTATATTTTAAGAAAGTGGATTTATCCATGATAAAATAAGAGATTAATTCTTTCCAGAAATGCTATAGGGTCAGTCCATGTCGAAACAGATTGAGTGTACACCCACCCTCTTGGATTTTGCTCTCCTTTGGCTCAGGGTACCTTTCATGGATCCCTAGGTGAGGTCACAAGAAAAAATTCAAATTCCATTTCGTTTTGAATGGCGGGCAATCAAAGTTTGGCGACCTCGACCACAATTGTGAATTTAAGGGGTCCAAATGACAAAGTGCTCCCTTTGAGGGGCACTCTCTTTCTAATAGAATCAGTTGTGATCCTCTTTTTGAATGTGGTCACTCACTGGCTGTGTCTGAAATACCTAATGCCAAAAAAGATAGATTTCGGAATTTCGTTGGGATTTCAGAGGGGGTCAAAATCAGCACTTCGTACTGTTCAATCAAATTATCTTGATTTTGGAGGTCCCATGATAATGTCATAGTGCACTTATAGGTCCTAATTATGTTCAGAATGGATTAACCATAAGCCAATGTCTATGAGCAATTAAAAAAAAAGAGAAATTTCTAGACCCCTACAGAATTTTAGGCCACCCCTAAAGTGGTTCAGCCACAAATGGCACTTAAAGTCGGCAAATTTTGACCCCTAATAACTTTAGGTGTACACCAGATATGAATTTCTAGTCTTTTGCATCTGAAAGAATGTAGTTTAATGTTACTAGGAACATAAGATTTGTTTTGTATTTTTTGTGTTTTAGTATTAAGTTGGCGCTTTCAAAAATAGTCATTTTTGCCTAACATACCATGCATACAGGATACGGTACAAAATGCCAATTTTAGTATGATGTTTTTTATATTTTTGATCACTTTATAGCCATTTGTATTATTTATCCTGATATTTCAAGTTGCTCTTGAGTCAAGTAATAAGAAAAAACTACTTTCTAATCCTCTGTATGGATTTTTAAGGGGGTTAAAAATGCACTTCCTGGCAACGATGCACATGCAAAGTACAGGTTATGGGGGTCAAATTTTCAGAATGCTCCCAATTATGTCAAGTAATATATCAAATTACTCGTATGGTCATGTGGATTCCAAAAATGTATAGTTTGTTATGTGCCAGACCTTTCAGGAGGCGCTAAAAAAAAAAAAATGTTCATAGGTCAATGACCTTTTTGAAATATCAAAACACAAAAAATACAAAACAAATCTTATGTTCCTAGTAACATTAGACTACATTCTTTCAGATGCAAAAGACTAGAAATTCATATCTGGTGTACACCTAAAGTTATTAGGTGTCAAAATTTGCCGATTTTAAGCGCCATCTGTGGCTGAACCACTTTAGGGGGGCCTAAAATTCTGTAGGGGGTCTAGAAATTTCTCTTTTTTTGAATTGCTCATAGACATTGGCACATGGTTAATCCATTCTGAACATAATTAGGACCTATAAGTGCAATGTGGCATTATCATGGGTCCTTCAAAATCAAAGATAATTTGATTGAACAGTATGAAGTGCTGATTTTGACCCCCTCTGAAAACCAAACGAAATGTCGAAATCTATCTTTTTTGGCATTAGGCATTTCAGACACAGCCAGTGAGTGACCACATCCAAAAAGAGGGTCACAACTGATTTAATTAAGAAGAAAATGCCTCTCAAAGAGAGCGCTTTGTCATTTGGACACCTTAAATTCCCAATTTTGGTCAAGGTCGCCAAACTTAGATGGCCCGCCATTCGGAAACGAAATTGAATATGAATTTTTTTCTTGTGACCTCACCTAGGGGTCCATGAAAGGTACCCCTGAGCCAAAGGAGAGCATAATCCAAGAGGGTGGGTGTACACTCAGTCTGTTTTGATATGGACTGACCCTATATGCATAGAGACAAATTAGCCATCAAATTATTCAAACAGTTGAATTTCTGCACTTGTCTGCTGCAAAAGGAAGAAAAGTGAACCTGATAAAATAGGAGCTGGTCCATACAGAAAATACATGTGTATAGGTTGATTGGGGCCTATGTCTCACTGTACTTCACTACTTAAGAGTGCCTTCGGTCCTTGGAATTATATGGCAACAAATTGTCAACTATATTTTGAGACCTTCGTGTAGACCACCACAACTGGCTACCACAGTTACCAACAATGTTTGTGCTTTTGCTCAGTTTGGACCAGTTTGTCATATATGATTGTTGTGTTCTGTATGAATAGAACAGCTGGGCCCACAGTGAGCTGGGCCAGAGGTATGGATGGTGGTAGCATCAACCAAGAAATGGATGTAGGTTATAAGCTAGAAACCTTTATTTGAGAACATTGCATCATGTAAAGATGTAGAGGTTGAAGAGGGCAGGTGAGCTGGTATGAAACGTAGGAGACTTTGAGCTCAAATCTGGGATTTGATCTCTTGATAGAAAAATGCCACTCATTGAAATCAGAATTAGCAATTCAAATACCTTGAAACTAAGGCCTTGCTACAAGTTTCCTTCAACCATTTTTGAATAAAATGGTTTTTTTTTATGTTTTATCCCCTTTATCTTTATAGAGACAATCTGGAAGAAAAATTTAGGGTTTTTAGGTAACATTTAATAGTCTGTATGCCAATCAAAGTTTTGTTCTTACGAAGAGAGAATACATAGCATGATCTTGGAAATATGTCAGTGGCAAAGAAATTGTTCTTTTGTAGATAATGCAATACTACATTGAGAGCTGTGATCAAAATATAGTATTATCAGATGAGGACTTGATCGGATTCTACATTACATCAAATTTGTGAGTAGCAGCCAGGTTGAAAAAAAAGGATAATCCATAATTACATAAACTAAACCCCTTCTAGATCAAATTTCATTCAGGCCTTTTAGTCCTTTGAAAAAATCTGGTTGGAGGAAAAAAACTTAGCCAGAAAAATAACTTTGCTTGGTCATAATCCTCATAATATGTCAAATTGTTCTGCTTATGGAACTTAAATGTCTTTTATCAAATTATGTGTAATACAAGCATGCAATGTCTGGCACGTACCTGGTTGATAACTCCATACTTACATAACATATCCAAGGGATTTTGATTACATTTAAGCTGAGCGCAAATCGTGATGGGCAGATTTTTATTTAATATTCCCAGCACAGACACATTAGCCATTTTCAATTCCTGAAGGACATTTTAATACATAGCAACATTCAATATGTAGAGCTATGAATGATGGTACATTTTGGGTCATGGCAATTTCCTGAAGCCAATGTTTGTTGAGAAAGGATAAGGCAAGTATATTGACAATGTGCTGTAGAATTGACAGCGCAGGATGCTGTAATTTCTGTCTCTATCTGACTCTGTGACTTAACAATGACCTGTCAAATCTACTCAGGAGCACATGTCTTAATAGACTCTCAATGGATAAGAAGCTTAGGGAAATTTCAAATATCTTGAGGAGTTGCCTCAGAATTTGCATTTATGAGATTCTCACTGAAAATGTAGGACAGTATAAAATCCATGGGAACAGAGCACCTGTTTATGTTTTCTTTTCATCATTTTGCCTCCACTGAAAGTCAATCACTCCATACTCCAATCTTGACTATACTTTCATTTATTCTGACAATACACATCTAAGGAGCATTCTTTAATCCACATCTTTATCTCTATGACTTGTCCCATGTGTGCTGGGGTCTTACACTGCATAGGAATAATTAGCATGCATGCATTAACCATCCCAAATCTCTTGAAATTCTCTCATTTGCACAAGCATGATAGAGAGTGAGGATTTTCATCTTGATGATGTGCCTGTGCATGCAAGTGATTAATGCATAAAAACCATAAGGTAAACTATAGAAAAGTCATATAAAACCAACTGCTGATATGATAAACTTCAGTATGTTGGCATTTTCTGTTAAAAGACCAATGTTTCTTTCGTGGGTTTTACTTATTAAACGAGCAAAGTATGATCATTTCACTGTATAATTATTACATAATTACTTAGGATTGGGATGTTGAAATTAGTCCCAAGTAAAAAAATATATGTAGCTCAATTTCCATAATACATGCACTTGATGTCTGACTTTCATAGCCAACATGTTCCAAATAAATCTGTTTGTTTTTCAAATAAAAATTGTCTATTATGATTAAGCTTAGACAGATCTGGTGGAGAAAATTAAAGAAGGTTTGGTGATAAATACCTAGCAGCCTACCATAGGGAACTAGACAAAGTCAGGTAGCTCGTTAGCCCATTTATGTCATGACCAATTGACACATTGATTGATGAAATTATATTGGATATCACTCATTTTTGTGATAGATGAAACACAGTTTGGATTCAAAACTTCCCTTGCATGAGCTACTTCATTATTATGGAATCATTTTTGGCCCCCACACATATGTGGGGATAATGTAATCATCCAAATGGTTTCTTTCTTTCTTTCTTTCTTTCATTCATTCATTCATTCATTCATTCATTCATTCATTCTTTCTTTCTTTCTTTCTTTCTTTCTTTCTTTCTTTCTTTCTTTCTTTCTTTCTTTCTTTCTTTCTTTCTTTCTTTCTTTCTTTCTTTCTTTCTTTCTTTCTTTCTTTCTTTCTTTCTTTCTTTCTTTCTTTCCTTCCTTCCTTCCTTCCTTCCTTCCTTCCTTCCTTCCTTCCTTCCTTCTTTCTTTGCATATTTTGTCTACATTTTCATTAATCTACTCTGCAGCTTAAACATAATAATCGATCAACTTCAAACTTGGTATTGTGATAGTATATGGTGGCTTGATGTGCATTACAAGTACAAAATGAATTGATAAATCAATTTTAAATACTATATATGCAAAGGTTAATGCTTTATACCAGCAATATTTTCTCGATATCAACTACATTTCAAACCTGTGCTGAAGCTTGCATCCATCACTATCAACATTTTATTTTATGTCCACTTGTTGAAGATAAAATTATATGTAACACTTAAAAAGATATTCATTAAAGGAGATGTACAGAAAACTCCATGAACTGGCAGACTGAGTTTGTTGAAGCAGTAATAAATTCCATTACACTTAGTTATAAATCACAGTGCCACTGCCTTCACAGCAAATTGATATTCTGACATGTTATATCCAATTGCTGTGGCAAAAAGGATTGAGCCAGTATGCTGATAGCTTCTATCAAGCAGTATCAAGACACTTTATTGAACATATGTGGTGTGATCAAGCAAAATCAGTCTGAAGTCGGACATATTCAATTTTCAGTTTCTTATAGGATTGTAAACTGCATTTGCAAAGCTACATTTTGCAGAAACCCAATTGAATTTAGACAACCAGTTCAAGAGATATGAGCAGTTAAAGAGTTTCCAAAACAGTAGGAAACAAAAGGAAATTGTTCCTTTGTTTGGCCATATCAAAATCAATATTTCCAAATTCCAACTGATTTTGCTTGATCACATCACATATAAATAAGCTATCAGATGACACTATATGTAACTTACAAAAAAGTAATCTGAATTAATTAATTGGCTACTATCTCACTAGCTAGAGGGCTAGACAGTACTTTGAATGGGTGAAAAATGAATTATGATAGGAGTAAATCCATATGAGCGTTACTGATAATAAATTACTATAGGCACTGCTTACATCATTTTGTAATGCAGAGGCAGGATTTAGAGAGATCTTATAACGGAGAACAGGATCATTTTACATATTGATTAATTGCATAATAAAGTGGTATTTGAATGCCAACCACCTGAACAGGACCTGTATCTGAGCTTTACTCTTTTTGTTCCATTCCCCATATTAAGAGACTCCCCATATTAAGAAACTTTACTAAATTAGTAGAGAAGATGTGTTTTTTATTCATTGTATTTTAATGAATTTATATGATGTATTTTATGAATGTAGATCTATACATGATCCAGAATTGATCCAGAAATACTATATGCATATTATAAAGGCAAAATTGCCATCATACAAACAGTTGAATATCTGTACTTGTCTGCTGTAAAAGGAAGAAGAAAATTGAGTAGCCTGAAATCAGATCCGTTGTAGAGCTTGTTATCTTCTGGTTTCCTAGATGCAGAGCTATTGTCTTACAGCAAACATTAAGAGAGAAGGAAGTACTCATTCATTCACTCTATTTGACCACCTGTTAGCTTCAATTTCATGAATCTGTAAAGGATGTATATGGGATGGTAATTGCTTGGGGTTAGCCATTAATTGTAAAGTGTATTTTGAGAACTTCATGTAGACCACCACAACTGGTTACCACTGTCACATTACTAACAATGTGCATGACAATACCTTATTTGTTCATGTACCTTTTGCTAAGTTTGAACCAGAGGTATGGATGGTGATGGTGCGGGTGATGGTGGTTGTTGTGGTGGTGGTGGTAGTGATGGTTTTGGTATTGGTGGTGGTGATGGTGCAGGTGATGGGGGTGGTGGCAGCATGGACTGGACTAAGATATGGATGTAGCTGTAAACTAGAAATCTTTATTAGCGAACATTACTTGGGTTTAAAAAAAAGATAATCCACAATTAGATAATCCCAGATCAAATTTCATTCAGGCCTTTCAATGTTTTAAGAAAGTCTGGTTAGAAAAAAAACTTACGATAAAAATTCTACTTGATCAACATCCTCATCATATGCCAGATTGTGATGGTTATGAAATTTAAATGTCTTTTATCAAATTTTGTGTAATACAAGCATGCAATGTCTGGCACGTACCTGGTTCAAAGCTGCATACTTATTATAAATATCCAAGGGATTTTGATTACATTTATGCTGAGGGCAATTCGTGATGGGCAGATTTTTATTTAATATTCCCAGCACAGACACATTAGCCATTTTCAATTCCTGAAGGACATTTTAATACATATCAACATTCAATATGTAGAGCTATGAATGATGGTACATTTTGGGTCATGGCAATTTCCTGAAGCCAATGTTTGTTGAGAAAGGATAAGGCAAGTATATTGACAATGTGGTGTAGAATTGACAGCGCTGGATGCTGTAATTTCTGTCTCTATCTGACTCTGTGACTTAACAATGACCTGTCGAATCTACTCAGGAGCACATGCCTTAATAGACTCTCAATGGATAAGAAGCTTACGGGAAATTTCAAATATCTTGAGGAGTTTGGATTTATGAGATTCTCACTGAAAATGTAGGACAGTGTAAAATCCATGGGAACAGTGCACCTGTTTATGTTTTCTTTTCATCATTTTGCCTGCACCGAAAGTCAATCACTCCATACTCCAATCTTGACTATACTTTCATTTATTCTGACAATGCACCAGTAAGGAGCATTCTTTAATCCACATCTTTATCTCTATGACTTGTCCCATGTGTGCTGGGGTCTTACACTGCATAGGAATAATTAGCATGCATGCATTATCCATCTCAAATCTCTTGAAATTTCGTCATTTGCACAAGCATGATAGAAAGTGAGGATTTTCATCTTGATGATGTGCTTGTGCATGCAAATGATTAATGCATAGAAATCATAGGATAAACTATAGAAAAGTCATAGATATGTTGTTTGCTTTGTCATTAAACTCAAGATTTTATTCTTGCACTTATCAATGTTGCCTGTATGTTGATGCCAGAAATTGATAGGTATGCGAAGATGATGTTCACACAGTCACATTTATGATATTTGTTGATGTGCTGGTTTACAAATAAAACAAGACACAAAGAGAGATTCCTCTCAGCATCACATTCACATAGCTTTTCAAATTCCAATTTTACTGCACTTTTTTCTTGAATGTAGGTTTTTGAACACATAGAGCTTTGAGTTTTTGGGAAAAGTCATTTTATAAGTTGGTGTGTTTTTCTTTTCCATGAATAACAAATTAAACTTATGTCTGATTAAGGTGCAGTTTTACCAAATTAAAAATTGTTGGAAGTAAAAATGGAATTTGATCCCATCTACATTTGAAACATATCTGAAATATTTGCAACTAAGAAATTGTTAAGCTATTTGAATTCACACCAAAGCAAATCAAGCTAAAGTTGTATTTATTTCATTGGATTTACAAAATACAAAATACAAAAATCATAATTTTGATTTAACTTTTGATCCAAACAATTTTTAGATGGTACTCCCATCTTTCATCAACAAATGAGTGACTGTATCAGGTCGTGATCTTTTTGACCTTTGACCTGATAACAGACGCATAGACTCCTGAAAGTTTGAACCGGTCCCTGTCATTGTTGAGAGATGATTGGTTGGTTTTGGTGTGAAGTGCTTCTTTGACACCACGTTGGAAGCATCTGCTGTATGTCCCTGTCGAGTATGTGAACTTTGTCTAAGTCAATGAAGTGTCCAGGAGATTCAATGTGAATGTGGTTTGAGACCTCTGATTCTGATTCTGTACTACTATGCCTCCATAAAACCGCGTTATCAAAGAGCGTTCAGTTTCACCAATATAAGCTTCTTTGCGCTGTCCGGTTACAATTTTGCCCTGGCACGGGATGTTCAAACTTTCAGGAGTCTACGAGGCTTTTATCAGGTCAAAGGTCAAAAAGATCACAACCTGATACAGTCACTCACTCGCTGATGAAAGATGGAGTACCATCTGAAAATTCTGAGGTAGGAATTAATTCCTTGTGTTTGGATCAGAAGTTATATCAAAATCACGATTTATACCAACACAGATGAACTTTCATGAACGTTTATAAAAATCATAGTTTTACCTTTACAGAACAATATTTCTTGTGAATGTGACTGTGTTGATGTCTATAATACCATCCATAAATGTCATTATTCTAGATTGAAAGTTCAAAATGTAAAAATATAAAATTACTCTGTAAATTGTACTTTATATTTATACTTGCCATTGAAGTTATGATCCTCCTGATTTGACAAAAAGCTGTCTATTTTCTTGCTTGTGAAAGGAAAAACATTGGTAGCAGAGATGATAAAGTATCTTCATAGTTTTATAGTTTCCAAATTGATCATGCTTTGAAACAGGGGAGATGTCTTATTGAATTTGTCATACACTGTTTTCAATTGGGAAATTAAAATTGGATAAAACTCACATGCTATTCAAAATATAACAAGATGATGGGACTAAATATACATTATATTCAATGATATTATCTTTTTTTTTATCATAAAAGCATAATGGTCAAATGGTTATTTCTTTTTACCAAGAGTATGAATGATATTAAGTGGTTTTTGTTAGTTAGAAGTATCATCAGGTATATGTACTTTGTGCTCGCAGAATAGAGATGTCAGGTGAATAGAGATTTATCTTCCAAATACACCATTATATGCTTTCAAAGTTCAATGCATTTTATAGAGTCACTAGAAGTCAAAATTTGAAGCAAAGAATAAATACAAGTACATTTGCAAGCCTAAAAAACACACATTTATACAGGGTGTCCCAAATGTTCCTTTAGCATTTTAAAATGCTACACCTCTTGAACAATATGAATGGATTTCTGCAAGAGGAAACTTTGCCTTTGAGATTACAATCTGATCATCTGGACCTATCAGCGGACATATCACATCCTATCCTGGATGTATCATCAGACTGCCTGAAATTCTGGTGGCAAAATTTGAAAAGCTCATGGGACTAAATATACATAAAATTCAATGATATTAACTTTTTTATCATAAAAGCATAATGGTCAAATGAGTATGAATGATTAGAACTATCATCAGGTCTATGTACTTTGTGCTCGCAGAATAGAGGTGTTAGGTGAATAGAGATATCTCTTCCAAATACACCATTATATGCTTTCAAAGGTTCAGTCCATTTTATAGAGTCACTAGAACTCAAAATTTGAAGCAAAGAATAAATACAAGTACATTTGCAAGCCTAAAAAACACACATTTATACAGGGTGTCCCAAATGTTCCTATACCATTTTAAAATACTACACCTCTTGAACAATATGAATGGATTTCTGCAAGAGGAAACTTTGCCTTTGAGATTACAATCTGATCATCTGGACCTATCAGCGGACATATCACATCCTATCCTGGATGTATCATCAGACTGCCTGAAATTCTGGTGGCAAAATTTGAAAAGCTCAGAAAGCTCAGCTTAACAGTTGAGTGATTTGGAAATGGTGTTAAACCTTCCAAAGAAAATAAAAAGTATAACAAGCTTGGTATCAGAATAATTTTATTAGTTTGCTCTTTTCAAGTATGTATTTGAATTTTCCTTCAAAATGGGAAAGATATTTTTGAGACATCCTATATAATAGCCAAGCTGCAAAGTGATTCATGTTAACAGAAACTCTATTTTTGTCTCCATAACGAACTGTGGTATTTTGGACCATTCAGTCATTCACCTGTACAGGTGTGTGAATTTGTTGTTTTGTCATCTTCTGTAGGTAGATGATGTGAAATGCAAGTTTACTGCAGTCAGTGGTGAAGTTATGGGAAAGAGATTTTTGAGACATCCTGTATAATAGCAAAGCTGCAAAGTGATTCATGTTAACAGAAACTCTATTTTTGTCTCCGTAATCGAACTGTGGTATTTTGGACCATTCAGTCATTCACCTGTACAGGTGTGCGAATTGGTTGTATTGTTATCTTCTGTAGATAGATGATGTGAAATGCAAGTTTACTGCAGTCAGTGGTGAAGTTATGACATTAATCTGTTCAATTTAGGATAATGTGTATGAAGATCTGAATCAAATGTTTCATTTTCATCAGTGGATAGTAAATGTGTGAAATGCAAGTTGATTAAGGGCTGGGGTATGAACGTTTGGACAGTATTTATTTTGGGACATTAGAGCACATCAGACATATCGAATTGCATTCTGAATACGAAGAATGTCATTCTGATATCAAATAGTTTTGATTTTTGAAATTCGCAATTTAATACACATTTTATGGCAAATCATTAAAAATTGATATTTTTGATATTTAACAGTACTTTATAAATCTGATGATTTATACTTAAAGTGTATGTAGGTGAAATGAAAAGCCGACGATCAATTGAAAATTTTGACCTTTCGTATTGAAGATATGGATTTTTTTTTCCCAAAACACCAAAAAATTAGGTCTTTTGGGAAAAAATCCATATCTTCAATATGAAAGGTCAAAATTTTCAATTGACCGTCGGCTTTTTTCTCCCTGCTACATACACTTTAAGAATATATCATTAGATTTATATAATTTACTTCGAGGACTGTTATATATCAAAAATTTGAAAAATATCAAATTTTTATAATTTGTCATAAATTTGTATTATATTGTGATTTTTAAAAAATGAACATTATTTGATATCAGAAAGACATACTTCAGTATTCAGAATGCAATTCGATAGGTCCGAGGTGCTCTCATGTCCCACAAAAAATACTGTCGAAACATAATAAACGCTCATTTTAGATCCCTTAAGATGAGTGCTGATGTTTATAAATATCTGAATGAAAATATTTGCTATCTTCAGTAGATAGTAGTAGAGCTGATAAATATAAAAGGCAATATTATAAAACCAACTACTGATACTTCAATATGTTGTGAAATAGAATGAAAGACCAATGTTTCTCAAACTTATTAAAACAGCAAGTAAGATAACAACTGTTATTTATAACATAATTACTTAATAGATCCTAATGATAAAGCTGATAAATACAGTGAGATGGATTAGGACATTGAAATTAGCCCCAATAAACACTGTAAAACCTTGTCTACAAGCATATAAAGTGCTTTTGATGAAACCTAAATTAATCCAGGTGCCATGAACATGTATTACTTGTTGAGAGATAAATTAGACAACATATGATGATAGGCCCACATCAAATGTATGAGCCCCGAAGTGCACATTATACACAATCAATGTACTCTGCATACTTTTCTAACTGCTTTTCTGATTGGCTGCTTTGATATAGGTGTGTATGAAACATGACAACAAAATTATAACATTTTGGGAGTTTGAGGAAATAAATAATTGATACAAACATAATACAAACAAGTACTTTTGTAAGACTAATCTATTGTATTGGCATATTTACAGTTGTTTTGTATTAATTTAGCTTTCATCAAAAACACTCTATATGCTTGTAGACAAGGTTTTACAGTGTAACTCTATTGCCAAAATAGCCTGACATGCACCTGCAGTCTGATTTTTATAGCCAACATGATCCAAATAAATCGGTTTGTTTTTTTATAAAAAAAACCTGTCTATTATGATTACTCTTAGACAGATCAGATGATAAAAAATTAAAAAGGTTATGTCTTTACTACCTTGTGCACCACTAGAGTGAACCATATGAAGTCAGCTAGCATGTTAGCCTATATACGTCAGGCCCAATTGACACATTGACACTCATTTTGTGATAGCTTGGATTTATAATTTACCTCGCATGAGTTGCATCATATTTATCAGTGTAAAGCAGATTTTTACCCATATATTATCTCATTCACTTGTAGTTTGTCAATGAAATGCAAAACTGTATTGACATATTATTACAACTAATTTCATGTCTTTCATATAAGTACAAAATGAATTACCAGCAATATTTCCATGTTAACCAAATTTCAAACCTGTGCTGAAGCTTGCATCCATCACTATCAACATTTTATTTTATGGGTACTATTTGAAGACAACAATTTGAAACACTTGAGTAGATATTCATTAAAGAAGATATACAGTAAACTACATAAACTGGCAGACTGAGTCAAAGCAGTAATACTTAATTCCTTTATGCTAGTTTTAGTTCATGGTGCCTTCATGGCAAATTGATATTCTGACACATTATTATTGAGCCAGCATGCTGGTAGCTTCTATCAAACAGTATGAAAACATTTACACTGTAATTGATAAATAAGCTATCAGAGGATATTATATGTAAGTGACAAAAAAGTAATCAGAATTAATTGGCTACTATATGGCTAGCTAGGATGTTACAGACCTGACACGTCTTATTTTGTGTGACATCTTTCTTACTTCCGATGTACATAATTATTTCATTGAGGTCTTTAATAATGTAGAAAAGGCTATAAAATTGTCATAAGCATTATCACAGCATGTGCAACTGCCATATCACTGAGTTTGGGTGTGAGGGTTACCCAATAACAATATCTCTTTCCAAAACAGGGTGTTTTTGAAGATGTCAGGATTATCCCCCATTCTGATATCAGATCAGGCAAGCTAGAGTGGTTTTTATGCCTCCACTGGAGGTATTGTGTATCTTGGTTGTCAGTCCCTCCATCCATCCATCCGTCTGTCTTTCAAAGGTTGCGAGGGCAATTTCTAGGAACTTCACAGACCTTTAATACTGTATTGACATCTCTAGCCATAAAAAATAGGGCAGAGGGGTGGCAATGTGCCCCGGGCGCTACCCTGGGGGGGGCACCATATTGATCATTCAGCATCGATTCTGCGCCCCTCCAAGCAATCAAGCAATGAAAGTCAAAATTTTCGCGCGCATTTCAGCACAGTAAGGTTTCTTTCACTTTACCTTGTTATTTCAGCTCAAAATGAACAGAAATCCTTTTTGAGTATAGAATAACAAATTAAAAATTGAAAGGAAATTGTACATTATGGCTTTAAAATGTATCAATTGAGTTGTTGTTTTGACATCTTTGGTTTTTTTGAAAATAAGTATTGAGAGAATAAAAAAGGAGGGATCCTACAAGGTTGAATTTGAAAATGTCTTCTTAAACTGAAAAGTAACAAATGGCTCCCAGATAGGGTGTTAAACAGATATTGGTGATACCAACTTCTCAACCCATCCCTTCCCTACTCATCACTGACATTTAAACACATAGCAGCTATCAAACATATGTTACATAGCACAGCAGCCTTAAGCTGCAAGTCTAAAGGCTCTAAATGCCATTGATTCTTACATTATCATCTTTCATATTCTATTTCCTGTGCATTGTGTAGTGATTGCAATTTCAACTTGGTCATTTTGTATTTGGCCCTAAGCATGATTGCATTCATTGTTGTATCTGCTAGGCAATTTCATTAAGTTTGCTGATTGTTTGTTATATATGTAAGATATGTTGACAATTTTATAGAAATCAGTTATTGGGAAACACAACAGAAGCATGCAGTCAATTAGATATATTGACAAAAGTGAACAAATTGCTTCATACAGAGATATAAATAGAGGTAGACAGTATAGTTGTAAGCATTGTTAATGATCTGAAAATGTTTGCTTGTAAAAAATCAAATTTATAACAGATATGAATAGATGTAGTTTCTTCTTGTAGACATTACGGATATCAATATTAACCTGCGTTTGTTTGTGTGTTTCCTTGAAAGTCTATTGCCAATTCAATCCAAGTTAAATTGAATACCTGAGTGGAAGAAGGGCCCAACTCTTAATTTTTTACAAAAATGAGTTAGACCCAGCATTTTATTGCCAGCAGACTGTTCTTCCTTGTGTGTGAAAGATAAGCCAAAATCCAATCTCTAAATAGTCTTCCACGTACACTTAATCATGGTTTTCATGGAAGAAAGGCCCAACTCCATGGAGTTGGGCTCTTCTTCCCCAAATATTAGCCTAAAAAGGAATTTTGTTCATCCATGAAATCTGCTTTTCACTACAATAAACTTTCTTGCTAACATATTACATGCTTCTACTTGTGCAATTAATGGATAATTTAATTTCTCTAGCTATTTATAATTCATCTGCTTACGAAACTGGCACTTGCAGTATATTAGTGGAAGGGCCCAACTCCAGCTTGTTTTAAGACCTATGCCGTTGCCATGGAAATATATATAATTTCGAATGTATGTAATGCTGCATGTACATACATGTATGAAAGGTGCCCTGAAGATGAAAACATGTCTATAAAACTTTTCCAAATATTAAGTTTTTTCTTAATATCTCAAAAACAGTTTTGATGGATTAAGGAAAATTTTCATTTAAACAAAACCAAATAATTTGATGGAGTTGGGCCCTTCTTCCACTCAGGTATTCAATTGCTTCAGCAGTTTGGGAATTACAAGCAAAAACATGTATCACATTGGCCCATAGAACAGTGTAGGTACAGGTGGTATAGCAGATGTCAACTCGGTCATCCTACCTTTAAAATTCAACATCCAATGCTGAATGTATCTGCCCCGCAACCCTGATGTTAGCATACACTTTTCCTCTTATTATAGGCAGACATTGGCATATAAAGCCAGACTATATACCTGAGGAAAATGCCATCTGATGATGAAATATTCATAAAAGTCTTCAAAAAGTGACTTGGTAGGACATAAATGATGAATAACATTCACTGCACAGTATAGACGAATCCAACGCGCCAAGTGATGGTCAGAATTTAGATGGCCATGACTGGGTCCCCGGCGCACTAAACTGGTGTTGTGACTGCCCAATTGGGTGAATTAAAGGTGCTTAAAAACCAATGTTATGTTGTATTGTGTTGTAAACTTTCATCATTCTATTGTCTATGTGTAACACGGGTGGTGAAATGCAGTTTAAAATCCCCGCCAAGGACGCATCATTTCATATTTTAGGTGGGATATAACTGACGGGAACCCAGCTATGGCTGCCACTGAGGTGTAGGAATGTGTGAAATTGGATTCGTCTATATGGCTATCTATTGTTCACTTCTACATTGAATGAACATGGTCAGTACACCGGGATAGAATATAGATACAAATATAGTGTGTCCCCAAAATGTCTTGACCACCACACAGTTAAATTTGAGCAAAATTGATGTAGATGATATCATTCACAGCTGAATATGACATGGTCATGTTAATTCATTTTGTTATGCCAATGACTTCACTTTGGGAGTTGGGTAGTCAAAATGTTGCTCTTCTCATAATAAGATTTTAACCTAATCATAATTGATGAGACAATAACTCCTATGGACCCATCTTAAGTTAGCATCATCATCCTTGTTGAAGCTATGATGTTACATGTAAGTCACATTATTACATGATCATTCATGTGTGCTTACGTTTAATATCCTAATCTGTTAACATTAGACAAAAATTGCATGCAGTGAATGTTAAGATATGTTGTTAATAATTGTGTGGGTTGAGAGCATTAGAAGAAAAAAGTTTGTATGCAACACACATTGGTAGACTTAGACCATTGGCGTGAATATTCATTCTTATATGTAATTGAGTTGAGACAAATTGCTATGATGTGTGGCGGCAAATCATAAAAGGGTTTTGACCAGTTTATAGGGATAAGGTATGTAATAGAATTCTGTTCCCTTTATACTGATATATACTAATAATAATGCTGGTCATAGCTGGTGGATTGGAAAAGAGACTGTATTTGGACTAAAAAGATATAGGAGATACAAAAAGTGGATACAGATGTATTTCGTAAAAGGAGTCTAGATGTCAGTATACTGTTGTAGACTGTTAGTGTGAATATTGTGATTGCAATGATCAGTCCTTTGTATTCTAATGAACCAGTGACTCTGAAAAGAGCTGTTCTCACATTATTCTTAACTTGAACTAGATGATTAGAGAAATTCGGTAAATATGAAGTCTTTTATCTGGAATTGATTTTATAGGCATGACTCCCTATACTTGCTGTATATGTATCTTAATAAACTGGGCTCAAAAAGAAAGTTATAATTTTTCACAAGGTCATATCTTAAAATTCTGTCCATAAAAATGAACCAAAATTCCACACAGGATTATTTCAATACTCTACTCTAAACACATGTCAGTAACCAAGCAGTTGTTCAACTGACACAACAGCACTTACACTGAACAGCTTCCTGGACCACATTCACAGACGAATGATTGGCACCCAGCAAAAGAAATCTGTGAGAATGCGTACAAGATCCTTACACAGGTGATTATTTCCAAAGAGTAAGTGGAATACAGTGGAACAGGGCTGCTTCTGCTTTTCACACACTTTCTTCAAAACACAGGTCTGTTCCACTTACTCACAGATTTCTTGTGTTGGATGCCAATTATTGGGCTGTGAATGTGGTCCAGGAAGCTCTTCCATGTCAGTGCATTTTGAAGACTATTGAAGTAATCCTGTGTGCAATTTGGTTAATTTTTATGGACAGGATTTTAAGATATGATCTTGTGAAAAGTTAAAGGTTTCTTTTTGAGCCCAGTTTAGTATCATGAATTTGGAACAAGAATAAAGCTATCAGTGAGTGCACTAGTGGGCAGCAAGGTACCGAGCACTAAAACCTTAATGCTAATAGCCAACCAGGTTGCAGTCTGCACAGGTGTCTCATGCTTGCAGTGAATTGCAGGAGCAATATTTGTTATTTCATGGACCACTTATATTATGAGAAAATTATAAGCTAAATTATTTGTTTGTTGCTAATGTTGATTTATAAACAACACTAAAATGACAATATCTCTTGAACCATAAGTCCACTTGAAATGCTGTTTCAGCGAAATAAAGCTCTAAATAATGTATAAATGTATAAGGACTTTCCAAACTGAATTTTGACTCTGCTTGACAAATGACATTTTGCTTGATGTGTGTTATTTTTTTTACCAGCATGTAATAGCATAATGTTTGCCATCTGCCTTTAATGTTGGGTTGTCAAAGTTGTAGGGATTGATACTAGTTTGGGAGTACATTAAGAAACAATTGAATGGGCCTGACAGAAAGAATGACATTTTTTTTTGCACTCGCTTCTTAATTTCCACAGATCATCAAATGGATATACATGTATGTTTATCTTGTTTATCAACACTAATGGATATTGCTGTTCCATAAAAAGTGTTTAAAACCTGAAACTTGTGTACAGTGTTGAGTACAAAAACAAAAATTGTTGTGTGTGCTATGTTGTGACAACAACAGCTATTGTTTGTGGAATATTGCACTTCACTTTAACGCTACCATATGCTCATGTGATGTCTAAGGAATGTGGGTCGAAGTGGAGGAGTCAATGCGAGATTCAATGCGAGACAATATCCTGAAAATTGCACAAAGTAAAAAGCTGTCTTTAAGTTTTGGTTTGGGGATTGAAAGGCAAACTTTGGGTTCCAGATTACAGGTAACTTCCCAACCAAAATAATTATGTTTATTCAGTCTGGCATTACAACACTTACTTTTAAAGTTGGTTTCACCTTACTGCCAGAAAATTGTATGACATCAATGCTGTGATATGTATAACATGTCTTTCTATCCAAGTAAACTGTA
This sequence comes from Amphiura filiformis, assembly GCF_039555335.1. NCBI lineage: Eukaryota > Metazoa > Echinodermata > Ophiuroidea > Amphilepidida > Amphiuridae > Amphiura > Amphiura filiformis. The sequence continues at coordinate 82,410,457 of NC_092630.1, read as the reverse complement.
CAACATATCACTTATTGACTAGTAGGTAACAGACTGATTTGTAGTAGCACTTGAACACTTGTACTTGAGCATTACACATTTAAAAGAGTTTATTTTGCACATTATATTATGCATGCATCAATGAAGTCCCAACTTCACATACAAATTCAACAAAGACATGCCTCGGTCACAAAACCCTTGAAACACTAGGCAACTGCCTGTACATTATTCTTTAATTATTCTATGATGGTTATAAGAATATAAGATCAAGTAATTCTTACCATGTCCTACGTGCAACTCACAATATCACCCAGTTGCACAAAATGAGACTCCCAGCACAAGTTGCAATATTATGAGTTACGCGTATGATGACGGTGGCTATTTTCGATTTATATGCATAAGGTATAACATAATATAATTATTTTCATAAACATTTCCATAAACATTTCAAATGGCGGCATCTTGAACATGCAGGGAAGGGAAATCCCCAGATGATTGTAGGGAGTGTTGTGCATGCCTTTAACAATAAATGCTTAAGGTTACACAATAATATATATATCAAGTCAATGATGACATTAATGATCTTTTTTCAAGGTCACAAAGCATGATGGGAATGTTCCATTAAACTCACATCTTCATCCTATCACAGACTATTCTTGATGTAACATGATACCTTACTATTCAAGTTAGCAACACATCCATCCCATCCATTAATTACTAACTTAGACAGTAAGTGATAGTATCATAGAGAACTTTGTGGTTTACCTTCCTGGATAGAAATCTATTTAGTATTCCATTCATGTAATAAAAAGCACTTGCCTGTAGTGTATTTACACTAACACCAACACTGCTTTCTGTTCTGCCACATAAAATGTCATATCTGCTTGTCAATTCCAAGCAGATACTGTATTTAGCCTTTGAAGAATCCACCTGTCTCGCAAGTAATGTGGCTGTATCTGTATTGTTATATACTCACAGATAGTGTTTTTTACTATAGGGAGCTGCTTGACAGTTGACATTTTCAGAGAAACAGCTTGAAAAGAGGAAGAAACTAAATATAATAATCAATCCCCATACATTGCCATGCTAGATGGATACATTAATGTATTCACAGAACTTAGGCCGTCAAAGGTGTTGGTGAATTTGGGTCAGGGAGTTGTCACATCAGCACTGTATTGGCTTCCAATTGAATACATGAATGGAAGAAGGGCCCAACTCCAATTTATTACAACAATGAGTTAGACCCAGCATTTTATTGCCAGCAGACTGATCTTCCTTGTGTGTGAAAGATGAGCCAAAATCCACTCTCTAAATAGTCTTTCACGTACACTTAATCATGGTTTTCATGGAAGAAAGGCCCAACTCCATGGAGTTGGGCTCTTCTTCTACAAATATAGGGTTAAAGAGGAATTTTGTTCATCCATGAAATCTGCTTTTCACTACAAAAAATTTTCTTGCTAACATATTACATGAGTTCTACTTGTGCAATTAATGGTGATTACGTAATTTCTGTAGCTATTTATAACACAGAACTGGCACTTGCAGTATATAAGTGGAAGAAGGGCCCAACTCCAACTCGTATTAAGACCTGTACCGCTGCCATGGAAACATCAAATATAATTTCGAATGTATGTACTATTGTATGTTCATGTATTAAAGGTCCCCTGAAGATGAAAACGTTCTGTCTATAAAACTTTTCCAAATATTAAGTTTTTTCTTAATATCTCAAAAACAGTTTTGATGGAGTTGGGCCCTTCTTCCACTCAGGTATTCAATTGTCACTGCTGATATATATATATGTCACTGCTTTTTAGCACCATTGGCATCATATTTTCTATATATGCTATCAGGGCCGTAGCAAGCGGGGCGGCCGGGGATGCCATGGCCGCCCCACTTTTTGAGAAATTTGTTATGTTTTTTTTTATTTCTTTATTTTAATTTGGGCATATATTTGTATTTTGGCCGCGCCACATTTGTGACGGCCGCCCCACATTTTTCAACCTTGCTACGGCCCTGTATGCTATATAATTTATTTGACAAATAGTAAAACTGTGCAAGATTTTATGCATTCAGAGCATTCTACTTTCAACTGATATCATGAATAGGCAAGCTGTAAAAAACCTTTTTAAAGTGGAATAATCGAATAAATAATGGAGGTAAAAAATACTGGTAAAAGAGCACCAACTGCAGAAGAAAAGTCCTATATAGGCTATGCAAATTTGATGTTTTAGACATTTCCGGCATTGAGATTGTTTGCAGAGGATGTTTTACCAGTAGGTTATTTTTACATTTAGGTCACACATCTTAGGCAAATCAGTACTCAAAGTCAATACTATTTGCCATTTGTTTTACAGTAACCTTCATCCAAAGTAAGTTGTTTTATCAAAAACATGTGATCTTGTTTATATCAGATTTAGGTTCAAGGGATCAATGCAACATAGACAATTTTGTCCATTTGAGGCATACTCTGGCAAAATCAGACAGAATTGATAGCCTACATGTTACTTGTTATGGAGGTTCTCCGCAATTAACCATCACTGCTAGGATCAGTTCCCCAAGTGTTTATATCAGTAACCAAGACAAGCAGTTAGTTCCTTTTCCAGGGTAATATAGCTCAATTAATTAACAAGAACAAACGTACTACGCTGCAGTTTAAACCTGCATCACCAAACATGAATGCAATAGAGTCTAATGTCTTACCAATTACTAAGACAACTGTGTGATTGTTTCATTGGGAAGCAGGCAAAGTAACTTGCAATATATTGGTGTTTAGTAGACTTTTAGTTCATCTGATTTGCTGAAATTTACTGCACATTTGTCTGGAAACAACCTATGTGTAATATCTTGTCTACTCAGATAATCCTACTGAGCTGGTGTTGTTGCTAAAAATGGGAAACTAGCCATAAGGTTGTCAAATATGAATCAAGATGTGCCTGGTGCAGTATTGGTGTTGATTACATAAAATGGGCCAGGAGCATTTGGATTTGTTGTTATCTGTGTTGTTGCATCGATATATGGATTGCTTCATTCAAACAGGATCTTCTTTATCCATTCCTGAGCCTACAAGCAAAACGCCGGGGCAAAACGTATCAAAACATGTTGATTATTGTAAGGAACTCAAAGACATGTTTTAGATTGTGTGTTTTGGGTGAATTGATATATTTGACATATAATAGTAGCTTGATGAAAGGTGTGATGGAACTTTTTGTCATCACCGATTTTTGTACACATACTATTCATATTTCCCCCATTCTTCATGCTCTATATTTTGATATAGCTGTAACAGCAACTGTGATTTTAGATTGAGAGTTACAACACACTCTTGTATAGTACCCAGTGATATTTTGTGCATGAATTTAGGGGAATTATTTCTATTGAATGTGTAATTTGTAACAGGAAGTATTTTGATGCGGTAGTATTATATTCGTCAAGTTTTAATCATTTAGAGACAAATGCAGCTTGTTTCATCTAAAGCTTTATCTAAATATAGCAGAATTTGAAACAGCAGCCTCAACATTTCATCATAAAAGTTCCAACTTATATTGTCCATTTTCATATTCTCTCTAAGTGTTAATCCCATGCATCAAACCAAAAAGAATGAAAAGTGTATACTCCAATGCAAAGTTGTACTCTAGCAGCACTCCAGCCTAGCACTCCAGATTCAAGGAGTAAGAATGAAAGATGGACCAAATGCCTGAATGTTCAACCAACAGAATATGTGCATATTGTTTAAAGTGAAATATGTTGTTTTTCCAACAAAGTAACAAAGAGTGGCTCTTAAAGAATTTCCATTTATGTATGAATAAGAATTTATCAGAATACTTGTAAAATTATTGATCTAAAGTTATGTGAGATCTTGTTTGACTATGGAATCTATAATTAAATCAACTCAACTATTAAGTGCCGTGAATGTTGGAGGAAATGTGTAATAAAATGCCTTTAATGTGATTTGTTAGGAGCGGAATAAGTATTTGATATCAAAATTTAAGCAGTAACATTAGTATAGTCTAGAGATGAAAAAAAGTCCTTGAAGCTTGATTATTTATGATATGATTACATTTGCTGTTCAAACCAAAATTCAATTAAGTAATATAGTCAGCAGCTAGAGGTTTCTAGAGGAATGTGACATTTTCTTCACAATTCAAGTTCTATGATGCTATACTATGAGACAGATTTAAAGATAACAAACTCGCAAATCTTGAAACATTTCGGTTAATTTGTATTAAATTTTAGCAAATGATTTTGGTAACCATGGGATCCCGGGCATGGGATTCACATAATTTCTTGCAGTAATGCAGTCATTGTATTTGCAATGTTTAACAATATAATTATTAGCAAGTAAATCTTCATTTCCGTTTGGCATATCCTCGTAATAAATTAACTACCACAGCAGATTTGTAAGAACAGCGTTTTCAAAATTGAATATGATAAGGCATTCAATTCATGTTGTCTAATTGCATCAGTTATGTATCTTCTTTCATACAAATTCTTTGGTGGTATTCATCTGCTTAAACTTTGTGAATGTACTAGGTTCGTGTCAGATGTGACCAAACAGCTTTACGTTTTCGTGGTGAACCCAGGGGGTACTCATGGGGATGTGCTGTAAACATGGGTATCATTTGTGGGTCTCTGGTAAAACAATGGTCCTCCTTTTGCTAACCCTTAGTTTAAAAAAATTTCAGGGTGAAAATAACCAAATATGACATTTTGTAAAATCTGGACCTCATGTATAAAAATGGGTCAAGTTTTCTTGTAAAGTTGGTATAAATATGGGCACTTTCAATTCTCAAAGTTACATCCCATACCCAACCCAAACTTGAGTACCCCTTGTGGGGAGCTGGTAGGATTTGTTTTATGGGCTGCTAGCCATCTAAGCTGGAAGAAAATGATCCTTTGTCAGTATTTGTTTGTGTGGAGAAGGTGTGAACGTATGGTGTATTATGTAGGAGTGTGTGTTAAAAATATGTGCAATGCATGTTCACAACATGGCACTATGCTGTGATGCATTCTTTTAAAACAGCATCATGCGATGAAATTGAAATAGACCAGGTGATTATATCGCATCACAAGGAAAGTGCTGCTGTAGGCCCTACAGCATGATAGTTATGTCTTTAGTGAAGCAGAGACTCTTTCGTGCCTAGGAGCTCCTGTGAAATGTGAGTAATCACGCGACCTTGATTTTCAAGGAGACAACCAGAAGCGTGCAGCAATACAATATTGCAACCAAGTTGTACAACATGATTCGCTATCAGAAATTCATCATGTTATAAGATTTTTCATCACATATGTTGCAAAAATCTGCCAAATTTCATTCTGAATCACGTACAATGTGGAATATAACTTGAGCAAAACTCTTAAATGATATAGCCACTTCTATATACATAGTAGAAGCGTACTAATTAGTTAATATTTCAAAGCATGGCTCGCATTTTCTGTAGTCTGAAATCAATCTTGGAAATTAATATAATAGTGACTCATGGCTTGAAATTTGTTTGAATTTGCAAAATCGAAGAACTGCAAATTTGTTTGATGGACTTTTTTCTCCTGTTGTAATTCTTTCTGACAATTAAATCAAAATGAGCTGATTCTGTAGGGCTATGTGGCCCCGGGGGGGTCACTCGTATACCAAATTGGTACGCATGCTCGTCCCCAAAAACGTCGAAAAAGGGTTGATTTTTGGCCTTGTGGCAAGGCCGACGCTTTTAGAAAAAAGGGTGCTTTTCAGGTAAAGTTTCGCCATTTAGGGTGTCTTTTTTCAATTTCAATAGATTTGTTTTAGAGTTTACGCCATTTAGGGGTCCATTTTAGTTTCTTACGCCGAATTACGCCATATTTTAGGGGTAAGATTTTCAGAGCCTTACGCCAATAAGGGGTGAAATTTCTCTACACTCATTACGCCCATTTAGGGTCCATTTTTGAGGTGCTGGGACGAGCATGCATACCACTTTGGTAAGCGAGTGACCCCCCCGGGTATGTGGCATATCCAGCATGTCCAAGTAGATGCATGTTGTCTTTCTCCTGTTAGCCTTGAACAGATAGAACCAAGATAATGTGCCCACAATCATATTCATTTGCACCCTGTTGATAGATGTAAGCATGATTTGGCTCAGTGTATTGAATATTGGTATATGCCTTAGAACTTGACACATTTATACCATGGTTGGTTGTTCCTGTCAGATATGCATGTTAAATATGTGTGTGTTTTGTGACACATCATGATCCACACTTTGACGTCACATCTTTTTTTCTCCTTTATTCTGTGATACATCTCATGTGATGCAACATGAAAATTGTCATATCCCTTTGTCATGATCTATTTGGTTACCAGAAGGAGAGTAGGAGAAAGGGAGTGAGGGAGGAAAGAATGGTCTGAAGTGAAGGAGTGAGGGACGGGAGAAAGGAGGATGGAAGGAAAGAAAGAAAAAAGGAAGAGAAAGCAAGAAAGCCCATCTAGGCATTCTGGTAGTCACACATTTCCCATTATGAATTTAGCAAAACTAAAATGCTAACATTGTCATGAAGCTTGAGCAATTTGCAGTTGCCTACAAATAAACTATATATGTACATGAAGGGGCAAAGGGTTAATATCTCAACCATCTGTGCAGAGGGAAGCTGCTAGACATGCACTGTACCAATCAATACCTTAACCCCTTTTCTCCTGCAAGAAGACATACTGGATATAATCTAATGAGTACATTAATGTCGTCTGAGGGGTTATGCAATTGATAATACCAGATGAAGTAGATTGGCAAGTTGAGCCACATCTGTTCATGGGTGAGACTGTAACCAGGTAACTCCTACTTCCATGTGATGAGTAATGCATGAATGCATGAATGCATTAATATTGGAGAGTATGTTGCTAAATCAAGTTGATAGATAAGTTACACCTGATATTTATAGATCTATGGGCCATGCTGGATATCTTGAGATACATTAATCCTTTTTATTTAGTAAGAGGTAATGAATTAATGAATGTAGCGCTGCCTAAGATTTTGTCTTGATCTTAGTAAGCAGGTACCAGAAGTACATCAAGGTGTTAAGGAGTTTTGAGATGAGAAATGCACATCTTTAGGGCTATAGTGGGATGGTGGGTGGAAGATGACATTAGTGTAGTAGACCGAGGAAAAATGATATGCCCATTGGGTTAGAAACAAACTATTTATGCACTACCATGCACACCCACACATTTTTGATAACACATTAGTGCATAAGTTTTCATAAATGAAAAAAAAAGACACATTGTTTCTCAAATTTCTATAATAATATAATGTAGAATAGATCATAATGTTCTGTGTGCTGGCCATAGGCTTCATCATAAATAGTCCCAGTTTTGAGATATTTTCTCAAAATATCAAGAGCTATCTCAAGAACCACTGAACCAATACTATGCTTGTTTGTACTCATTTAATGCATTTGTTCATGCTGATTCCAAATATGGTCACAGACCAATACACTGTATTTTGAGAGTGACCCCTACATCTTTGTACAAATATTCCAAAATGCAACCTCATATTATTAGGGAAAATGAATGAAGCAGCCACATGCTTGTTTATTGTTTTGGTGAACAGATTTACTTTTAGAATGAAGCATATTGATGATAATCATGCAGATCATTCAGGATACACTTGTTCTGAAGTAGTTTAAATAGATTGGGTCATGCCCTGTGATTGGTCAGTATTTTCTTTAGTTGAAGCTGTGTTCTGTACTTAATCACAATGTAATGCAATTTTTTTTCACTTCCAGTCTACTTTTAAAAAAACCTGCCACAGGATGTTTGTGTAGGGGTCTTTTTATCTTTTCAGTTTCCGTAAGTCTTTTGTTCAGATACGAAAACGCAAGGGATTCAGTAAGTTACTGTAATCTGACTTCATTGTTAACTCTCAAGTACAATCAGCTTATTTCAATAGAGGTGATTGCTTATGTCAATAAAACCGGAAGAGAAAAGATTATGTTAACACCAGTGTTTTTAATGGCCTAGCGCCCGCTCGTCTTTAACATTGGTAAATTGATCTACATTAATTTGACAAAATGCATGCCAATCCGAATGACAAAGTCCTCTTTTTTCTGTAAAAACGTTGCAAATGAAATAAGCCCTAAAATCACAAAAGGTCCGCTTATGAGCCTGTCGAACCCCAAAGCACTTGTGCATGGCCACAGTGTCGCCCTTCCATCAATGTCTATCTCCCTATTTTGTTCCTCCTGCCCCCCCCATGATCAGTCTACCCACTCCCTCCCCAGTCCCTACTCTCGAAGTTCTTCTCTTTCTAGTCTTTCAGTCTCTCCCTCTCCTCTCTTTCTTCCTCACCCTCCCACTCTCACTTGTATTTCCCTCCCTCCCTCCCCCTCCCCCCCTTCCCAAACTTATCACCATGATCCCTGCCTTCAAATAAGCTCTGCAAAAATATAAACATTTAAAATAAACCCGAGCCTTGCATATAGACCCAACCAATTATCAGATTAGCTTGCTATTGGTACCAATGAATAGAATACATTATCTTTGCTCCAATGCAATTCTATTGTATTGCATTTCAATATAAAACATGATTACCAAATCACCACTTGTATGCCTCATTGGGAGATATTTGACTATTTTAGACGCTCGTTTCATCGCCAATATGAAAGACTTTTGCTTATAACTTGGCAATATGGTTAGTATATATTTCAATGCAAGACCATTTTTACGAGGCACTTACGTCTAGGCGTAAGTGCATATACACCAAACACAAGTCAATTGAAGCCGTATAATTTCCCGCGCATTTAGCCCCGTACAATTTAGACTCGTCTTTTGTCTAGATTAGCACCCAACCGCACATCTCAAGGTTTTATGTAAAAAATCAATATAACTTACAAAACGAAAACTGAAATTCACGAGCTTCAAATTTTCAGTAACTAACAAAAGGCTAGAATAAAAGATTGGTCACACCTGGGAGACTACCACTTCAGAATAACAATGACTTACAAAAACGGATACGGTTACGGAAACAGAAACTGAAAAGATAAAACGACGGTAAGTGTTGGTAAATATATCATAAATTTACAAGGTGTTTATTGATTTGATGTAATGGACCATTCAAGATAGACAAAGTGATAAAATAACATGTTGTAAAATAGGAAATTTGTTTTCATCTCTGCAATTTCCTCTTCCTGATCTGACAAAATGTATATAAACTAAAGTATGTTATGTACAATATTGTGGTAGAATTGGTATTTTAAAATGTAATCCTCTTGATTCCCATACCCAAAAAGCCTTTTTAAAGGCTTTAGTGGATGTGTTCTGTGGATATCTTTGTTTTTGTTCTTTTAAATAAAGATTGAACAATAAAGTTTATTGGCCAATGCACATTAAACAGATTTACCCCCTGCGAAATAGCCTAGCCCAATTGTGTTTGGGTTTCTATGCTTTGGTGTAGCATTTTTAAAGTCCAATCAGCATCAAGGCCTATTGTCTGAAGCAGCCAATAGGATTTGTCGATGGCCCAGCCTTTGTAGGCCTAATTTCCAGGAAATAAGCACACACCATTCTGTCACGGAAGGAGTAAGACCCAGCTTAAGGGGCTCTTGGGGGCGCAGTCACAAAATAGCGCACACGAAGCGTTTGCGGGGGAAATTGGAGTACTTATTCAAGGGCATTATGCAGGAAAACCAGATGGCTTGACTGGGGCGGAAAATCGGCCAGGGCCAGGAATTTCATCCAAAATGGGTGGATATTATGTACTTGCCCCTATAGGTTTTGGCATTTAAATGGTTTCAAAATAATAATCAGCATTTCATAAAATGATGAATGCAATAAACTTGCACTTTGTATATAGGAAGGGCTCAGGAAATTCCCGGGAGGGCCCCGTACCTTATGGGGAGTAATATAGGGAAGGGTTTGTGAATTTCCCGGGAGTGGCCCCATAACTTACGGGTAAATAAAAATTGATGTAAACTTCTCTGAGTTGGATTACAAAATTGTATATGCATTCGGGAGGGCCCCGTAACTTACCGGGCCCCCAAATAGGGGTTACAAATAAAAAGGAGTTTACTCCGACAGATGATTTGCAAATTTCAAGTAGCATACTGTGCATTATGGGGGTAAAAAGAAATGAGTTAAGTCTACAAGGTTGTCATATGAAATGTTTTCTTGTCAAATTCTCAGTAGAACTGACATGAAAAGTAACTTCTGGTTCTGAGTAAGTGTGATAACTGCAGAATAGTGACATCAACCCCGTCCCTTATCACTGACATTTTAACACATAGCAGCTATCAAACATATGTTACATAGCATAGCAGCCTGAAGTCCCAAGTCCAACGGCTCTAAATACCATTGATTCTTACATCATCATCTTTCATATTCTGTTTCCTGTGCATTGTGTAGTGATTGCAATTTCAACTTGGTCATTTTGTATTCGGCCCTAAGCATGATTGCATTCATTGTTGTATCTGCTAGGATATTTCATTAATTTGGTGATTGTTTGTTATACATTTATTAAAGTTGTGTTGACAATTTTATAGAAATATTGGGAAGCCAAATTGAAGCATGGTGATTTTTACGTTCAATTAGATATATTGACAAAAGTGAACAAATTGCTTCAGATATAAATTGTAAAATTTGTAAGCATTGTTAAACATCTGGGAATGTTTGTTGGTATAAAATAAAATTTGTCACAAGTAAATTTGATTGTGCACACAGATTTGAATAGATTTGTGTTTGCTTTTGTGTGTAGACATTATGAATATCAATAACCTGCGATTGTTTGTGTGTTTCTAACCTCCATGAATGACTATCACCGAATCAATCTGATTCTTTATGTAACAATCATGAAAATGTAGCCCCACGTTGGGCGCCAATTTATGTAATTGGTACTAAGTATCATTAGCCCTGTTTATTTCATGTTTCCCCTAAGTAACGGTGCTGTACCGGTTACATAAATTGGCGCCCAACGTGGGGCTAAATTTTCCCTGATTGTTACATAATAGTTCTAAGTTAAATTACTTCAGCAGTTTGGGAATTACAAGCAAAAACATGTATCACAGTGGCCCATAGAACAGTAACGGTGGTATACCACCATGAGGGATGAACGGGTCATCCTAACTTTAAAATTCAATGTCCAATGCTGAATTCCTATGTATGTGCCATGCAATCCTGATGTAAGCATACACCTTTCCTCACATTAAGTTATATGCTGACATCGGAGTATCAAGCCAGACTACCTGCCAGAGGGGAAAAAAGCCACATGATGATGAAAAATTAATTTAAAAAGATCTTCAAAAATCTTGACAGGGCATTAATGATGAATAACATTCACTGCACATTACATTGTTGTCTATTGTTCACTTACACACCTGCACTGATTGAACATGGTCTGTACATAGGGGATAGAAATAGAAGTATAGTATGTTCCCAAAATATAGCAATGTCTTGGGCACCACACAGTCAAACTTCAAGATGAAGATGTCATCATTTACAGATGAAGATGACATCCATATTTGATATTTATTATGCTAATGACTTCACTTTGAGACTTTGGTTGTCAAAATGTTGCTTTTCTTATAATAATATTGTAATGTAATCCTAAATGATGAGAAAATAACCCCTGTGAACCCATATTAAGTCAGCTTCCCCATTCTTGTTGAAGCTATGATGTAAGTCACATCATTACAAGTGCAGTCATGTGTGCTTACGTCTGATCTTTAATATCCTTAGTTTGTTAGACAAAAACAAAAATAATATTGAGTGAATGTAAATGTATGTTGTTATTAACTCTGTGGGCTGAGTGTTTTAATAAAAGAGTTAGTATGCAACACACATCGGGAGACTTAGACCATTGGCATGAATGTTTGCAGAGTTTGTATATTGGTGTGGACAGTAATTGTGTTGAGACAAAATACTGTGTGAGCACAGATATTGGAACACAGTGTTCCAATATCTGTGGTGTGAGGTATGTGAAAGAAAGTTGTGCCCTGTATACTGATGATATAACTGGTGCTGGTTGAATTGATACTGCATCAAAATGATCAGAGTCAGTTGTAGACTACCCTATAAGAGGTGGCTCTTAAAAGAGCTGTTGATGAACTAACACTAACATGTTTACTGGTGTTATGATGGTTATCATTGACTTGTGAGTGAGTGCACTAGTGAGCAAGTAACCTGGTACTAAGAATAAATTCTTATAGCCAATCAGGTTTTATGCAGGTTGCACATCACAGGTATTTCATGCTTGTAGTGACTTGCAGGGGTCATATTTGTTATATCATTGACCACTAATATTATTAAGAAAACAATAGTTGTATATATGTAATGTAATTAAGAGTTCAAGCTAAATTAATTGTTTGTTGCTAATGATGGTTTTGATAAATAGCCAATAATAGTATTCAACTTCCTTTATAAGCAACACTATGATGACCATATCTCTTGAACCATAACTCAAATTGAGATGGCGTTTTCAGTGAAATGAACCTTTAAAAGGGCACATATAATTATAAAGTGATCTTCAAATTTGAAAATGACACTTTGCTTGATGCGCATTGCTTTTTACTCACATGTAAAAAAAGCGCAATGATTTATAGTGTGCTACGCAAAGGCACAATGCCTAGATGTTGATCCACAAGCCTCGGCACACTTTACAGGTTGTTGCTGACCACTACGGCCCCACAGATTGTTTACAACCTGCCTTTAATGTTGGGCTGTCAGAGTTACAGGGATTGATACTTGTTTGGGAGTACATTAAGAAACAATTGAATGGGCCTGACAGAAAGAAAAACAAATCTTTCCTGCACTTGCTTCTTAATTTCCACAGATTCATTATCAAATGGATATATGTTTATCTTCTTTATCAACTCTAATGGATATTGCTGTTTGAAACCTGAAACCTGTGTTAAGTACAAAAACAACAGTTGTTGTGTGTGATATATTGTCACAACAACAGCTATTGTGTGTGGAATATTGCACTTCACTTTAAAAGGAATGTAGAATGTAGATGTGTAAGGAATGTGGGTAATAGGAGAGGAGTCAATGTGAGATTCAGATGACAAATATCCTGAAATTTGTACAAAGTGAAAATCTGTCTTTGTTTGGGGATTGAAAGGCAAACTTTGGGTTTACACATTACAGGTGTCTTCCCACAAAATAGTTTCAAAACACTTATAAAAGTTGGTTTTACCTTACTACCAGAAAGTCATATGACATCAATGCTGTGATATGTATAACATGTCTTTCTATCCAAGTAAACTTTACAACATATCACTTAATTGACTAGTAGGTAACAGACTGATTTGTAGTAGCACTTGAACACTTGTACTTGAGCATTACACATTTAAAAGTGTAACATACAAATTCAACAAAGACATGGTCATGAAGCCCTTGAAACACTGCAGCTGCCTGTACATGAGTATTTATTATTTTAAGATGGTTATGAGAATACAAGATCAAGTAGTTCTTAACATGTTCTATGTGCAACTCACAATATCACCCAGTTGCTCAAAATCAGACTCCCAGCACAAATTGCAGTATAGTTGCGCATAGGATGATGGTGGCCATCTTCGATATATACGGGTAAGAGAAAACATAATTAATTCATGACATAGAAAAAGCCACATGATGATGAAAAATTAATTTTAAAAGATCTTCAAAAATCTTGACAGGGCATTAATGATGAATATCATTCACTGCATATTACATGGTTATCTATTGTTCACTTACACACCTGCACTGATTGAACATGGTCTGTACATAGGGGATAGAAATAGAAGTATAGTATGTCCCCAAAATATAGCAATGTCTTGGCTACCACACAGTCAAACTTCAAGCAAAAGCTCCCTGTACATGAGTATTTATTATTTTAAGATGGTTATGAGAATACAAGATCAAGTAGTTCTTAACATGTTCTATGTGCAACTCACAATATCACCCAGTTGCTCAAAATCAGACTCCCAGCACAAATTGCAGTATAGGTGCGCATAGGACGATGGTGGCCATCTTCGATATATACGGGTAAGAGAAAACATAATTAATTCATGACATGATAACATTCTCATGTCATGGCGGTATCTTGAACATGCAGGGAAGGGAAATCCCCATATGTGGGCTGTGTGTAGTGTTGATGCATACCGTTAACACTAAATGCTTAATGTTACACAGAAATAAATATCAAGTCAATGATGACATTAATGATCTTTTTTCAAGGTCACAATGCATGATGGGAATGTTCCATTAAACTCTGACATCTTCATCCTATCACAGACTATTCTTGATGTAACATGATACCTTACCATTCAAGTTAGCAACACATCCATCCATTAATTACTAACTTAGACATTAAGTGATAGTATCATAGAGAACTTTGTGGTTTACCTTCCTGGATAGAAATCTATTTAGTATTCCATTAATGTAATAAAAAGCACTTGCCTGTGGTGTATTTACACTAACACCAACACTTCTTTCTGCTCTGCCACATAAAATGTCATATCTGCTTTGTCAATTCCAAGCAGATACTGCATTATGGCCTTTCAAGAATCCACCTGTCTCGCAAGTAATGTGGCTGTATCTGTTTTCTTATATATTCACAGATAGTGTGTTTTTACTATAGGGAGCTGCTTGACAGTTAACATTTTTAGAGAAACACCTTGAAAGTAGGAAGAAACCAAATATAATAATCAATCCCCATACATTGCCATGCTAGATGGATACATTAATGTACCCACAGAACTTAGGCCTTCAAAGGTGCTGTTAGTGAATATGGGTCAGGGAGTTGTCACATCAGCACTGTATGCTCAATGCTGATATATATGTCACTCTTTTTTGGAATCTATTGACATCATGCTTGTGTATGTGATCGGATATCACATTTTCCATGTGCTATATAATATGACAAGTAGTAAAACTGCACAAGATTTTAAGCATTCAGAGCATTCTTATTTCAATTGATGTATATCATGAATATATTACAGGAAAGCTGTGAAAAACCTTGTTAAAGTGAATTTATATGGAATAATCAGAATAATTAATTTGAGTAAAAATATTGCAGAGTTGGCTATATAGTATTTAGTAGGGGATTGGTAAAAGAGCACCCACTGTTAGAAGAAATGTTGGAGTCCTATATAAGCTATGTAAATTTGAAGTTTTAGAAATTTCCGGCATTGAGAGTATGTTTGCAGAGGATGTTTTAACAGTAGGTTATTTTTATATTTAGGTCACACATCTTAGCCAAAGCAGTACTCAAAGTAAATACTATTTGCCATTTATTTAATAAAATCTTTCTCCCCAATTTAGTTGTTTTAGCAAATCTTGTTGGTAAACGATTTGGTGTTAAGGGATCAATGTAATATGGAACAGTTTGGCCATTTGTGACATACTCTGACAGAATCAAACAAAATTTATATTCTACATTTTACTGGTTGAAGAGGTTCTAACTGATATAAACTATTTTTAAAGTTTTTTAGGGTAGCCAGCTGCACAGGGGTTGGAACCTGCATTGCCAGCCACCAATGTCTAGGAATCTATAATAAATGCCTTACCAATGAGCTAAGACAACTGATTGTTTACTTTGAAAGCAGGCAAAAGCTAAGTAACCTGTAACATGTCGGTGTTTAGTTCATCTGATTTGTTGAAATTTACCACATATTTGCCTGAAAACAACATGTCTTGTGTTATATCTCGTCTACACAGATACTCCTGTTGTGCTTGAGAAGGTGCTAAAATGGGAAACTATCTGTAATGTCGTCAAATATGAATCAAGATGTGCCTGGAACAGTATTGGTGTTGATTACATAAACTGGGCCAGGAGCATTTGGATTTGTTGTTATCTGTGTGGTTGCATCGATATATGGATTGCTTCATTCAGACAGGATTTTCTTTATCCATTCCTGAACCTACAAGCAAAATGTATCAAAACATGTTGATTATTGTAACAAACTCAAAGAGATGTTTTGGATTGTGTGTTTTGTGTGAATTGATATGATTGATGAACGGTGTCGTGGAACTTTTTGACAGCGCATATTTTTGTACACCTACTTTTCATATTCTCTCAATTTCTGCTCGATTAAATATTAATTGTCTGTGTCAAACTGAAAAGTATGAACAAAAAAATTCCAGCAGCACTCCAGATCCCCGTCCAGATCAGAGGATAAGAATGATGGATAGAACGCCTGGATGTTCAACTAACAGAATATGTGCATATTGTTTAAAGTGAAACTATGTTGTTTTTCCAACAAAGTAACAAAGAGTGGCTCTTCAGGAAGTTCTAGGCCGATAATTTCATTTATAAAATGTTTGAATAAGAATTTATCAGAATTACACTCTTAAAATTATATAGGTGATATAATGTTATGTGAGATCTTGTGTATCTGTAGAATCTATAATTAAATCAACTATGCCAATAAGTGTAGTGGATGTTTGAACAAATTTGTAAGGAAATGCCATTAATATGATTTGTTAGGAGCGGAATAAGTATTTGATATCAAAATTTAAGCAGTAACATTAGCATAGGAGATGAAATATTAGATTGGAGGAAAGTCCTTGAAGCATGATTATTTATGATATGATTACACTTGCTGTTGAAACCAAAATTCAATTTAGTAATTAACTAATATAGTCAGCAGCAAGAGGTTTCTAAGGGAACACAACAAATTCTTCACAATTCAAGTTCTATGATGCTACACAGCATGCTACACTATGAGACAGATTTGAACATAAACAAACTCACAAATCTTGAAACATTTTGGTTAATTTGCATTAAATTTCAGGAAATGATTTTTATAACCATGGGATTCACATTAATTTCTTGCAGCAATGCAGTCAGTGAATTTGCAATGTTTAACAATATAATAATTGTTAACAATATTAGTTTATAATTTTTTTCCGTTTGGTAACATTTGAAACAGACTTGTCAATAGTGTTTTCATAATTGAATATAGTATGCATCCATGTTGCATGATCAGATGTGCATATCTCCTTTCACACACATTCTTTGGTGGTATGCATCTACTTAAATATTTAGGAAGGTTTGTCTCAGATATGACCAAACACTTTTACGTTATTAAGATAAGTGCTGAACCCAGGTGGGTACTCAGTACAATAGGGACATGCTGTAAATGAGTCTCATTTTTGAGTCTCTGGATTTTTCAGGAAAAAATTACCCAAAATTGACATTGTGTAAAAATTTTCAAATATTCAAAAAACACAAAATGGGTCAAATTATTTTGAAATTGATCAAATTCTCAGAGGTACGTCCCTACCCAAACCAAACTTGAGTACCCCCTCTGTGGTGCTGATAGAATTTGTTTTGTGGGCTGCCACCTTAGCTGGAAGGACCAGTTTAATGTCAGTATTTGTTTGTATGGACAGGGGTTCAAAACTGCACCCAAGAAAAAAGTTTTCTCTTCTTCTTTCTCTCTTCCTTCTTTCTTTCCTTCCCTTCCCCCCTCACAAAAAACAATAGGGGCATTAGGATTAATAACACCTTAATTTTCCTCCTATATGTGTATATTAATCCTAACTGAACCAAACATCCCATGTGATGCGATTGCATCATCATACAAACTGTCATATGGTAACGTAAAACTTGGCCGGCCAAGCTACACCCCCGTGGCAAGGTAGGCCTGTGCACGGGTGTGGCACCTGAGGGGTCAGGGATTCAAAACCACACCCTTCTCTTCTTCTTCTTTCTTCCTTCCTTCCTTCCTTCTTTCCTTCCCCTCACCAAAAAGCAACTGGGGCATTAGGGTTTATAATCACTCATGGCCCACATATACTTTGCAAATAATTGCAAAACCAAAGAACTGTAAAATTCTAGTCTATGATTATTTGATGCACTTTTTTCTCCTGCTGTAATTCTTTCTGACACTGAAACAAAATCCAAATGATTTGATTGTGTAGGGGTATGTGGCATATCCAAATAGATGTGTGGTGGCTTTTGAGACAAACCTTCTCCCCTTAGCCTTGAACAAATAGCACGAAGATGGTGTAATGTGCCCGCATGCATATTCATTTGCATGCTATTGATAGCTGTAAGGCTCAGTGGAATATGCCATATAACATTTATACCATGGTTGGTTATTCCTGTCAGATGTTCCAACTTTGAAATTATATCGCTTTTTAAAATCATAAAGTCACAAATATTTCTCTTTTATTCTGACGTCTCTCATGGTGTCACATGGAAATTATCACATCCCTTTGGATGAAAGGGAATGAAGAAGGGAATAAAAGGTCTGAATGGAAGTAGGGCGGGATGGGAGAAGAGAGCAGGGAAGGAAAGAAAGAAGGAAGGAAGTGAGGAGAAAGAAAGAAAAAAACCATCTAGGCATGTGTGTAGCCATACATTTCCCATTATGAAGTATATAAAAAATTTAGCAAAACTTAAATGCTAAAATTTTCTTGAAGCTCAAGCAATTTGCAGTTGCCTACAAATATTCTATTATACTTACATGAAGGGGCAAATGGTTAATGTCTCAACCATCTGTGCTGAGGGAAGCTGCTAGACATGCACTGTACCAATCAATACCTTAACCCCTTTTCTCCTGCAAGAAGACATACTGGATATAATCTAATGAGTGCATTAATGTCGTCTGAGGGGTTATGCAATTGATAATACCAGATGAAGTAGATTGGCAAGTTGAGCCACATCTATTCATGGGTGAGACTGTAACAAGGTAACCCCTACTTCCATGTGATGAGTTAAGGAATGCATTAATATTGGAGAGTATGTTGCTAAATCAAGTTGATGGGCAAGTTACACCTGATATTTATAGATCTATGGGCCATGCTGGATATCTTGAGATACATTAATCCTTTTTATTTAGTAAGAGGTAATGAATTAATGAATGTAGCGCTGCCTAAGATTTTGTCTTGATCTTATTAAGCAGGTACCAGAAGTACATCAAGGTGTTAGGAGTTTTGAGATGAGAAATGCACATCTTTAGGGCTATAGTGGGATGGTGGGTGGAAGATGACATTAGTGTAGTAGACCGAGGAAAAATGATATGCCCATTGGGTTAGAAACAAACTATTTGCGTACCACGTACACCCACACATTTTTGATAACACATTAGTGCATAAGTTTTCATAAATGAAAAAAAAGACACATTGTTTCTCAAATTTCTATAATAATATAATGTAGAATAGATCATAATGTTCTGTGTGCTGGCCATAGGCTTCATCATAAATAGTCCCAGTTTTGAGATATTTTCTCAAAATATCAAGAGCTATCTCAAGAACCACTGAACCAATACTAGGCTTGTTTGTACTCATTTAATGCATTTGTTCATGCTGATTCCAAATATGGTCACAGACCAATACACTGTATTTTGAGAGTGACCCCTACATCTTTGTACAAATATTCCAAAATGCAACCTCATATTATTAGGGAAAATGAATGAAGCAGCCACATGCTTTTTTATTGTTTTGGTGAACAGATTTACTTTTAGAATGAAGCATATTGATGATAATCATGCAGATCATTCAGGATACACTTGTGCTGAAGTAGTTAAAATAGATTGGGTCATGCCCTGTGATTGGTCAGTATTTTCTTTAGTTGAAGCTATGTTCTGTACTTAATCACAATGTAATGCATTTTTTTTTCACTTCCGGTCTACTTTAAAAAAAACCTGCCACAGGATGTTTGTGTAAGTGTTGGTAAATATATCATAAATTTACAACGTATTTATTGATTTGATGTAATGGACCATTCAAGATAGACAAAGTGATAAAAATAACATGTTGTAAAATAGGAAATTTGTTTTCATCTCTGCAGTTTCCTCTTCCTGATCTGACAAAATGTATATAAACTAAAGTATGTTATGTACAATATTGTGGTAGAATTGGTATTTTAAAATGTAATACTCTTGATTCCCATACCCAAACAGCCTTTGGCATTAGTGGATGTGTTCTGTGGATATCTTTGTTTTTGTTCTTTTAAATAACGATTGAACAAAAAGAAATGAGGTAAGTCTACAAGGTTGTCATTTGAAATGTTTTCTTGTCAAATTCTCAGTAGAACTGACATGACAAGTAACTTATGGCTCCTGAGTAAGTGTGATAACTGCAGAATAGTGACATCAACCCCATCCCTTTCCTACTCATCACTGACATTTAAACACATAGCAGCTATCAAACTTATGTTACATAGCATAGCAGCGTGAAGTCCCAAGTCCAACGGCTCTAAATACCATTGATTCTTACATCATCATCTTTCATATTCTGTTTCCTGTGCATTGTGTAGTGATTGCAATTTTAACTTGGTCATTTTGTATTTGGCCCTAAAGCATGAATGCATTCATTGTTGTATATGCTAGGATATTTCATTAATTTGGTGATTGTTTGTTATACATGTATTAAAGTTGTGTTGACAATATTATAGAAATCAGAATTGGGAAGCCAAATTGAAGCATGGTGATTTTTACATTCAATTAGATATATTGACAAAAGTGAACAAATTGCTTTAGATATAAATAGTAAATTTTAAAATTGGTAAGCATTGTTAAAGATCTGGGAATGTTTGTTGGTATAAAATAAAATTTGTGCACACAGATTTGATTAGATTTTTGTTTGCTTTTGTGTGTAGACATTATGAATATCAATAACCTGCGTCTGTTTGTGTGTTTCTAACCTCCATGAATGACTATCACCAAATCAATCTGATTCTTTATGTAACAATCATGAAAATGGAGCCCCACGTTGGGCCCCAATTTATGTAACTGGTACTAAGTATCATTAACCCTGTTTATTTCATGTTTCCCCTTAGTAACAGCGTTGTACCGGTTACATAAATTGGCGCCCAACGTGGGGCTAAATTTTTCCTGATTGTTACATAATTGTTCCAAGTTAAATTGCTTCAGCAGTTTGGGAATTACAAGCCAAAACATGTATCACAGTGGCCCATAGAACAGTACCGGTGGTATACCACCATGAGGGATGAACGGGTCATCCTAACTTTAAAATTCAATGTCCAATGCTGAATTCCTATGTATGTGCCATGCAATCCTGATGTAAGGATACAGCTTTCCTCACATTAAGTTATATGCTGACATCGGAGTATCAAGCCAGACTACCTGCCAGAGGGGAAAAAAGCCACATGATGATGAAAAATTAATTTAAAAAGATCTTCAAAAATCTTGACAGGGCATTAATGATGAATATCATTCACTGCACATTACATGGTTATCTATTGTTCACTTACACACCTGCACTGATTGAACATGGTCTGTACATAGGGGATAGAAATAGAAGTATAGTATGTTCCCAAAATATAGCAATGTCTTGGCTACCACACAGTCAAACTTCAAGATGAAGATGTCATCATTTTACAGATGAAGATGACACCCATATTTGATATTTATTATGCTAATGACTTCACTTTGAGACTTCGGTTGTCAAAATGTTGCTTTTCTTATAATAATATTGTAATGTAATCCTAAATGATAAGAAAATAACCCCTGTGAACCCATATTAAGTCAGCTTCCCCATTCTTGTTGAAGCTATGATGTAAGTCACATCATTACAAGTGCAGTCATGTGTGCTTTTGTCTAATCTTTAATATCCTTAGTTTGTTAACAGACAAAAACAAAAATAATATTGAGTGAATGTCAAGGTATGTTGTTATTAACTCTGTGGGCTGAGTGTTTTAATAAAAAAAGTTAGTATGCAGCACACATCGGGAGGCTTAGACCATTGACGTGAATGTTTGCAGAGTTTTTATATTGGTGTGGACAGTAATTGTGTTGAGACAAAGACTGTGAGCACAGATATTGGAACACAGTGTTCCAATATCTGTGGTGTAAGGTATGTGAAAGAAAGTTGTGCCCTGTATACTGATGTATATAACTGGTGCAGTTTGAATTGATACTGCATCAAAAGGATCAGAGTCAGTTGTAGACTACCCTATAAGAGGTGGCTCTTAAAAGAGCTGTTGATGAACTAACACTAACATGTTTACTGGTGTTATTGACATGTGATACGAGTGAGTGCACTAGTGAGCAAGTAACCTGGCACTAAGAATAAATGCTTATAGCCAATCAGGTTTTATGCAGGTTGCACATCACAAGTATTTCATGCATGTAGTGTCTTGCAGGGGCCATATTTGTTATTTCATTGACCACTAATAAGAAAACAATAGTTGTGCATATGTAATGTGATTAAGAGTTCATTGTTTGTTGCTAATGATGGTTTTGATCAATAGCCAATAAAAGTATTAAACTTCCTTTATAAGCAACACTATGATGACCATATCTCTTGAACCATTACTCCTATTGAGATGGCGTTTTCAGTGAAATGAACCTTTAAAATGGCACATATAATTATAAAGTGATCTTCAAAACTGAAAATGACACTTTGCTTGATGCGCATTGCTTTTTACTCGAATGTAAAAAAAGCGCAATGATTTATAGTGTGCTACGCAAAGGCACAATGCCTAGATGTTGATCTACAAGCCTCGGCACACTTTACAGGTTGTTGCTGACCACTACGGCCCCACATGTTGTTTACAACCTACCTTTAATGTTGGGCTGTCAGAGTTGCAGGGATTGATACTTGTTTGGGATTGCATTAAGAAACAATTGAATGGGCCTGACAGAAAGAAAAACAAATCTTTCCTGCACTTGCTTCTTAATTTCCACAGATTCATTATCAAATGGATATATGTTTATCTTCTTTATCAACTCTAATGGATATTGCTGTTTGAAACCTGAAACCTGTGTTAAGTACAAAAACAACAGTTGTTTTATGTGATATATTGTCACAACAACAGCTATTGTGTGTGGAATATTGCACTTCACTTTAAAAGGAATGTAGATGTGTAAGGAATGTGGGTAATAGGGGAGGAGTCAATGTGAGATGACAAATATCCGGAAATGTGTACAAAGTGAAAATCTGTCTTTGTTTGGGGATTGAAAGGCAAACTTTGGGTTTACACATTACAGGTGTCCTCCCTCAAAATAGTTTCAAAACACTTATAAAAGTTGGTTTTACCTTACTACCAGAAAGTCATATGACATCAGTGCTGTGATATGTATAACATGTCTTTCTATCCAAGTAAACTTTACAACATATCACTTAATTGACTAGTAGGTAACAGACTGATTTGTAGTAGCACTTGAACACTTGTACTTGAGCATTACACATTTAAAAGAGTTTATTTTGCACATTATATTATGCAAGCATCAATGAAGTCCCAACTTCACATAAAAATTCAACAAAGACGTGGTCATGAAGCCCTTGAAACACTGCAGCTGCCTGTACATGGATATTTATTATTTTATGATGGTTATTCAAAATCAGACTCCCAGCACAAATTGCAGTATTATGAGTTGCGCATAGGATGATGGTGGCCATCTTCGATATATACGGGTAAGAGAAAACATAATTAATTCATGACATAAATATTTCAAATGATAACATTCTCATGTCATGGCGGTATCTTGAACATGCAGGGAAGGGAAATCCCCATATGTGGGCTGTATGTAGTGTTGATGCATGCCGTTAACACTAAATGCTTAAGGTTACACAAAAATAAATATCAAGTCTATAATGACATTAATGATCTTTTTTCAAGGTCACAAAGCATGATGGGAATGTTCCATTAAACTCTGACATCTTCATCCTATCACAGACTACTCTTGATGTAACATGATACCTTACCATTCAAGTTAGCAACACATCCATCCATTAATTACTAACTTAGACATTAAGTGATAGTATCATAGAGAACTTTGTGGTTTACCTTCCTGGATAGAAATCTATTTAGTATTCCATTAATGTAATAAAAAGCACTTGCCTGTGGTGTATTTACACTAACACCAACACTGCTTTCTGCTCTGCCACATAAAATGTCATATCTGCTTTGTCAATTCCAAGCAGATACTGCATTATGGCCTTTTAAGAATCCACCTGTCTCGCAAGTAATGTGGCTGTATCTGTATTGTTATATATTCACAGATAGTGTGTTTTTACTATTATAGTAGGGAGCTGCTTGACAGTTAACATTTTTAGAGAAACGCCTTGAAAGTAGGAAGAAACCAAATATAATAATCAATCCCCATACATTGCCATGCTAGATGGATACATTAATGTACCCACAGAACTTAGGCCTTCAAAGGTGCTGTTAGTGAATGTGGGTCAGGGAGTTGTCACATCAGCACTGTATGCTCTTTCAGTTGTCAATGCTGATATATATGTCACTTTTTTTAGGAATGTGAAAGGTGTTTTACTATTGACATCATGCTTGTGTGTGTGATCTGATATCACATTTTCCATGTGCTATATAATATGACAAATAGTATTCTTATTTCAACTGATGGATATCATGAATATATTACAGGAAAGCTGTGAAAAACCTTTTTAAAGTGAATTTATATGGAATAATCAGAATAATTAATTTTAAGTAAAAATATTGCAGAGTTGGCTATATAGTACTTAGTAGGGGATTGGTAAAAGAGCACCCACTGTTAGAAGAAATGTTTGAGTCCTATATAGGCTATGTAAATTTGAAGTTTTAGAAATTTCCGGCATTGAGAGTATGTTTGCAGAGGATGTTTTAACAGTAGGTTATTTTTATATTTAGGTCACACATCTTAGCCAAAGCAGTACTCAAAGTAAATACTATTTGCCATTTATTTAACAAAATCTTTCTCCCCAATTTAATTGTTTTAGCAAATCTTGTTGGTAAACGATTTGGTGTTAAGGGATCAATGTAATATGGAACATTTTGGCCATTTGTGACATACTCTGACAAAATCAAACAGAATTTATATTCTACATGTTACTGGTTGGAGAGGTTCTAACTGTTTTTTAAGGTAGCCAAGTGCATCGGGGTTGGAACTTGAATTGCAGACACCAATGTCTAGGAATCTATAAATGCTTTACCAATGAGCTTAGACAACTGATTGTTTCCTTTGAAAGCAGGCAAAAGCTAAGTAACCTGTAACATGTCGGTGTTTAGTTCATCTGATTTGCTGAAATTTACCACATATTTGTCTGGAAACAACATGTCTTGTGTTATATCTTGTCTACACAGATAATCCTGTTGTGCTTGAGAAGTTGCTAAAATGGGAAACTATCTGTAATGTTGTCAAATATGAATCAAGATGTGCCTGGTGCAGTATTGGTGTTGATTACATAAAATGGGCCAGGAGCATTTGGATTTGTTGTTATCTGTGTTGTTGCATCGATATATGGATTGCTTCATTCAGACAGGATTTTCTTTATCCATTCCTGAACCTACAAGCAAAATTTATCAAAACATGTTGATTATTGTAACAAACTCAAAGAGATGTTTCAGAATGTGTGTTTTGTGTGAATTGATATGATTGATGAAAGGTGTTATGGAACTTTTTGACAGCGCATATTTTTGTACACCTACTTTTCATATTCTCTCAATTTCTACTCAATTAAATATTAATTGTATGTGTCAAACTGAAAAGTATGAACAAAAAAATTCCAGCAGCACTCCAGATCAGGGGATAAGAATGATGGATAGAACGCCTGGATGTTCAACTAACAGAATATGTGCATATTGTTTAAAGTGACATATGTTGTTTTTCCAACAAAGTAACAAAGAGTGGCTCTTCAGGAAGTTCTAGGCCGATAATTTCATTTATAAAATGTTTGAATAAGAATATATCAGAATTACACTCTTAAAATTAAATAGGTGATATAATGTTATGTGAGATCTTGTGTATCTATAGAATTTATAATTAAATCAACTATGCCAATAAGTGTAGTGGATGTTTGAACAAATTTGTAATGAAATGCCATTAATATGATTTGTTAGGAGCGGAATAAGTATTTGATATCAAAATTTAAGCAGTAACATTAGCATAGGAGATGAAATATTAGATTGGAGGAAAGTCCTTGAAGCATGATTATTTATGATATGATTACACTTGCTGTTGAAACCAAAATTCAATTTAGTAATTAACTAATATAGTCAGCAGCAAGAGGTTTCTACAGGAACACGACAAATTCTTCACAATTAAAGTTCTATGATGCTACACAGCATGCTACACTCTGAGACAGATTTGAACATAAACAAACTCACAAATCTTGAAACATTTTGGTTAATTTGCATTAAATTTCAGGAAATGGTTTTTATAACCATGGGATTCACATTAATTTCTTGCAGCAATGCAGTCAGTGAATTTGCAATGTTTAACAATATAATAATTGTTAACAATATTAGTTATATAAATTTTTTCCATTTGGTAACATTTGAAACAGGCTTGTCAGAATAGTGTTTTCATAATTGAAAATGGGTCAAATTATTTTTGAAATTAATCAAATTTTCAGAGGTACGTCCCTACCCAAACCAAACTTGAGTACCCCCTCTGTGGTACTGATAGAATTTGTTTTGTGGGCTGCCACCTGAGTTAATGTCAGTATTTTGTTTGTATGGACAGGGGTTCAAAACTGCACCCAAGAAAAAAAGTTTTCTCTTCTTTCTCTCTTCCTTCTTTCTTTCCTTCCCCCCTCACAAAAAACAACTGGGGCATTAGGATTAATAACACCTTAATTTTCCTCCTATATGTGTATATTAATCCTAACTGAACCAAACATCCCATGTGATGCGATTGCATCATCATACAAACTGTCATATGGTAACATAAAACTTGGCCGGCCAAGCTACACCCCAGTGGCAAGGTAGGCCTGTGCACGGGTGTGGCACCGGAGGGGTCAGGGATTCAAAACTGCACCCTCTTCTTCTTCTTTCTTTCTTTCTTTCTTTCTTTCTTTCTTTCTTTCTTTCTTTCTTTCTTTCTT